>NC_080432.1:97963962-98265967 GCF_028018845.1 Melospiza georgiana | reverse complement strand
ACACACGAAAATATGAGGGTTTGTAGCATATATCTTTCTATTTTCCCTGCATATACATTGTCTGCTTTACAGTGCAACATTTGGCCATGTGTAGCATAAAAACAAAATCTTTCTTCTTAACAGGAGTTGATGCAATGCGGCAAAAAAGGAACACCTACTCATGGACACTGCTGAGACCAATTTATGAAGTAAAGCAAGCAGGGCTGTGCCAGGAATAGCTCAGCATTCACACACACACAGGTACACACATGCATGTACTGCAGGAGGGCACCAAGGAAGACATTTTTACAAGTAGATCGTGATTTCAATCCAAATATAGGCAGGGTATAATCATAGGCCTTGGTTGTAAGGACCTGTATGTTAGTACCCGAGTCACTGCTCTGTAAGCAGAGGACATACTCTGATGTCAGCATGCATTGCCTTTAACTGTGTCCTGTACCAGCTCATTCTGAAGGAGAGGTGTAAGAACACAGTGTCCAAAGCGAACCTCCATGCACCACAAGGAAAGTTGGGTATTATACAGGTAAAAGATTAATAGCTTTGCTCACTTGGAGAAATATTTTAAAAATGTGAGAAACAGTGCAGCTGACCCCCTCGACCACAGGTGGGAATTCTGAGTAGCATACCATCGTCAAAAAACAGATTCTCATCCAGCAATGCAACAGATACCATTCCCAGCATTGGGTGGGACACAAGATTGCTGTGATATTGTCTATAGTTTCTATCCTTTAAACAATAAAATAGATAAACTCGTGTTTTTCTAATTGAGATCCCAAAAGAACTGGTACTGAGAAGGAATTAGCTGAGAAAACCATGGCTCCATTTCAGTGGGTTGGCATAGAGGAGCCTGACGAAACACAGTGATCACCCCATCCATGCTCAGTGTCAAACTGCCCAGCAGCTCAGCCCTGACATGGACTCACTACTTATATGCATTTTTTTCCCCATAGGCTGTCCTTGAGGAGTGGGGGGTTGTTGCACATGTCATCAATCAAGTCAGACAATGGTGATTTCACACTAAACCTTTCCAGCAGTCTCAGGTAGTGTTGCTCTGTCACCACTTGGTCCAGGGTCCCAGCCATGGCTCATCCCACTCAGTTCATTTTTATGTTGTCCTGTAAGCTGCATCTTATGCTGTTTGGTCATAACTTGTGGTCAAGACAAGGTTTTAATTTTCTTGTGATAATTGCTTGGAGGCCCTTTTCTATTAATTTTTAAGTCTTCTTTGCAAAGCCTAAAAAATACTTTGAACTAAACTGCTTTCATTATAATCAAGTAATCTTTTCAAAAAATGATTGTTCACTTGGCAGTGAGAGCAAGTCGATGCAACGCCTGGTAACTGTCAGTCAGGTTTGATTGCAGCAAATTTGATCAAATTGCAGCTGATGAGCATCTCCAGTTTAAGTCACTTTGCATGCCTGTTTCCAGTTTTAGAAAACTATTTGGATGAGTGGTGGAATATTAACATTAAAAGTAAACAAGGAGATGACTATATGGGCAACAGATTTTATTCTCCTGCCATAGATACATTGATGTATCTTTTTAAGAACTTGTAGTAGAGAGCAGACAGCTTTATTGCTTTTATGTTGGATTACTTAAGTAATATTTCTGACAAGAAGAAATGAAAAAACCAAATTAAACGATTCATCCATTTTCAAGAACTTGTTAAATATACTTGCAAAGCTGATCTTCCCAAATCAAAAGAAAAAAAAGTGTTGTCTATCAGTCACATGAATTTTGTCTAAAGAATGAAACAAATCTGCAGCTTGAAAACTGACAGCTGAGCAAACAAGCACTGTTACAAAATCAACATTTTTATTTATATACTTGTAAAGGTTTGCTATTGTGTGGGCGGCAGAGATTGTTCTTTCTCAGAGCCTAAATCTACTTTAAAAAATCCCAATACACAAAACAAGCAGAACACACACACCCCTCAATAAACCCTGAAGTTTGTCTAGCCTACAAATTCAGCCCTAATTCTACACTTATATAAGGAAAAAAAAATACCAAAGTGAAGGTATGCCTTTGGGTATTGAAGTAATTATCTTGTCTATAGATGCTTAATGTCAGTCCACCTCATTTGTCCTTCACTCCTCCCCCACCTCTTATTACAATTGCACAAATTACTGTTTGACACCAATCAGGGCAAGAAATGCTTTTGGAGTGCTGTCAGCATGGAAGGTACACCAGGGGACCTCTCTGATGCTGAGGTCGAATAGAGAGATTCCCCTGCCTCTCCCTTCTGGGAGGGGAGATCAATATAGGAATCTCTGCTCACAGTGATCAATTCACACTAAACTTTCAGGTATATTTCCCTTGGAGACTTGTAGGTCTTTGAGAAAAGTAAGAATTTTGACAACGAATCACAAATTTTTAGTGGTTACAGATGAACTACTTGACTTCAAGCGGATTACTTTTGAATTATTTTGTTTTTAATTTTCATTGAAATTCTAGCATAATGTTATAGCATTTAATCTCAGTCACCAAATTCTAGCAGCAAAGAATCTGAGACAGAAATTAAATTCTCAAACTGTCTAGCAGTTTAGAAATATAGCAATTGGATTAAATAATTTCTTCCCTCCCTAAGAACATCCATAATAATTTCACAACTAAAAATTGCAAGTTTCTTTGTCGTGTTTCATTGGAAAGCATTGCTAATGATGGAACAGTATGGATGCTTTTTTTCCCCATTGAGTATAATTGCAGTTAAAAAACATGAAACCAAGTTTCTTTCATTTGTAAAACTTTTGGCAATTACTTATGTGAAAGACTATTTCTTATTTATAATATAACCCCTAAAAGATTCTATGCTACAGTTAGTAGTATTATTTCAGGTCCATTAGTGCTAAGTTTCATTTTTAAAGGTCTCTCAGGGCAGCTAAAATAATAGCAAAAAATTGAAGACATACGCCACTAATGAAGTCTGCTTCATAACCTCAGAGCTATGTTCTTTCACCATTTTGACAAAAAGTAATTACTTTCTTTATTTTACCCAAAGGCTAAACTTCTAATATAAGAAAAAAGAGAGTGGGAAAAATACACATTGAATTAAATGTTCAGAATAGGTAGAAAAAGAATGACATAATGCTTAATAGTGCTAAATGGAACTATTCATGTACCCATCAAAAAGAAGTTAGGAGTAGAATTGTTTGCTAATTTTCCAGTAAATACAATTTTCAAGACAGACAAAATGCACACACGCACACACACACACACACACACACACACACACACACACACACACACACATTTCTATGCTCATTTTTATCTTAATCAAAGTGAATTATTCATGTCACTAATAATGAGTGTAGTTTTAGAGCATAGAATGCTTGAGTTTTGGTTAGTAATGTATATATTTTTTTCATAACATGTGTTACAGTCTGATAGAAAATTTCCCCTGCTGAATTTCATCGACATCATTTTGAGAGAGGTTTTTTTTAACTGTAATTACAAGACATCCTTTTTTTCTTTTGTTTTTCCTCCTTACCTCAAAAGTAATTCCAAGGTTTTGCAGTTTTTAAGAGGGGTGGCTGTAAGAACAGACCACAATAATCAGCAATCCCTAATCCAAAATGTATTTGCTAAACAGAATAGATATAACATAAGATTTGTGGTGTTTATTTTCAGATTTCTGCTCTGTGGCATGCACAAAACAGCCCCTCTGGTCCAGAGTAGACTCTCACCCAGGGTTGACATGCCAAGGCCTGGCTGATGGTTGGGCTCCTGTGCCAAACAGGAGTCTCCACCTTGGGCTCAGCTTTCCCCACAGTGCCAGACACATCTGTATGTCTGCTTCTCTGCTCCTGCATTTCCACTGCTTTATAGTTCTTTTATTTATATCAGCTCACTGGCTTAAACTACCACTGGCATCTCTCAATGACCATCACCAGATTTTTGTAACCTCCTGCCTCAAATGTGTTAGAAAAGTCTACAATTGTTTCTTTTTTTCTTTTCCCTTTCCAGGTTAATCTAGTCATTTAGAGATGGGCAGATCTAGTTGAAGGCTCATTATTTTGGGTTGTTCTTTCAGGTAGGCTTCATTGTCTGAAATTAGTACTAAAAGTTGTCTTCTGCACAGTTTGTGGAGACTGCAGAGCATATCAGTTAGATGAGAGGCAAGTTATGAAACCACTCTCAGACAATCCATTGCCATGCCATCCAGACATGCCCAACGAGGTCATGTTTTTGTTCAGTGTGACAAAAATACTCCAAAGTTGTGAGTCCAACTGATTTAATAAAGCAAATATTAAAACCTTTTTGTAGAATTAATTCCAAGCTGGGTCTATGTGCTGAGCTTTAAACCAGTTAGAGTTATCCTGAATAAATAGGGTCTGAATCTAGCTGTGTTACTTTCACAGCATTCCCAGAGCTCAGATTACATTTTGAAACATGGTTCATGAGGATATTTAGCATCTTTATAATAAAAAGATCTAGACATCTTCTAAGGGAAACAAGTCCTTCAGCAATTTGGATGGAATACTAGCCATTGATAGACAGGTTAATTCCTTTACTGCTTTTAAAATATGTTTTCATCATTGCCTAGTATTTACTAGGATATCCCAAAATAAAAGCAGAAAGAAATCAGAAGCCTTTTTAATGTTTTCTTTTCAACCTCTATCCAATCAAAACATTACTTCTGATCATGGCTTACTGTCATCAGTTACCCCACCTGTTACTTAGCCACATTACACTACGTACTGGATTAACAAAACAGCCTTACCACAAACCTGGTCAACCAGCTCAATATCTTTCCATTTCTCATCTCTATGTTGAAGAACCAAGTCTGCCATTCACCAAGTCTGACAAGAGAGGAAAATTGAATAAAAACTTTTACAGTGAAACATAGCTATACATTTATTCAACATTTTTTTCCCGCTTCTACTTAAATCTCTGCTTGTGTCTTCTCTGAAGGAGGCTACAAAATGTCAGAAAAGTAGACATCATGAAGGAAATTCTAGGAAAACTAAAATATTTGAGGAAATTATCTCCATTCAAGGGTGAGAGAAAGCAAAGAAGCAGAATTCTCTAAAGTTTGATTATGGAGTCATTTTGGCATAGGTAAAATAGCTCAATTACAAAGATTGAAAAATAAAGAGGCACACTTTGTTGATTCCTGATAACCTGGAAATCTGTGAAAACCATAAATATATTCCTGTTGCTTTTTGGGATTGGGGTTTTTTTTTGTATGAGTGCATCACACTTAAGTAAATCTTCCAAACGGAAGTGGACATTTATGTAAGAAGTAAAAATTTACTTCAACTCTGTTCCCTGAAAGATTATCTTGAAAGAAGTGTGGTTTCACGTATTTCACACATTGACCTGTCCTGAATTAAGGACAGGTCTCCTTGCACTGCACTCATGTGAAAGGAGAAACATCTTCCAGAGTTCTAGAGTCATAAAATAGAGAACTCATGGTGAACTCTTCTGCAGTCACAGTGTTTCAGACAATGTTACTACTAATTAGTATGGTAAAAAATGTTAGTAAAGGAACCATATTGTAAAAAATGAGCTATAGAAAAGCAACATAGCATTAAATATAAATATTTTTTCTGATTGTTAAGTAATCTAATGTTTGGAAGTACATTTTTTTTTAACCTTTTCAGAATTAGATTCCTATGAAGATTATAGATTTTATGCATACTTGCTATATTGCTAATTCTGAAGTTACACCAATATTGAGAAAATGAAGTCCGTTACCTTCATATCATGGTCATAATTCCATAATTAACCCTTTAACAGAAAATAGGTGAAGTGAGGTGATAAAGACATAGGAATGAAACAAAACAGATTTTTTAAACCCTGGAATCTGGATAATATATTTTCAGATTTCTCAAGAGGCTGGACTGCAGTTTTTGAATTACTTCTGAACTCTAGTTTCTCAACAAATAAATTTTAAGAAAAGTTGAAAGAAAGCAACCTTCTCTGAAACCAGATGCTAATTAAGCATAGCTATTAATTATTTCGACTAACAAGCTCAAAGATCATCTGAGAAATGGTTCTAATAAGATCTTTAGTATCTCAAGAAGAATCTGTAAATAAGTGTATTAAATCAGAAAAGCATAGTAAAATTTATTGCACTTGGGAAGCAGTATATGTCAGTATGAATGAAGATCAGGCAATATCCATGCAAAGGTCAGATGTTTTTGAAATATTTAAGGAAGTAGCTACAGGGTAGGCTAAAGGTCAAGTATTTAAAGTGGATGAGCCTCCAAAAAAAAATCCAGTAAGAGTTTTCCAAACTATTAGTAGCCATAGAATTTTCTGCTATTTGACATTTTAAACTTTATCACTTTTCCTTCCTTTACAGAAACAGTAGTTATTGTTTTCTCAAAAAGTAAGCAAGCAAAAAGTAGACAAAAAGCCAAATAATTCTTCTCTACCAATTATTTATGTGGACACTGGTGACTGTGGCAAGCTTTGCATTTCAACAGTTCTGGAGAAAGTAAGCACACTTGTTTTCAGGGCAGCCTTTAAATTTCCTTGGCCTTAAGTGATGTGGCATTAAATCAAGTTACACTAAGGAAACAGCACTGACCATTCTGACAACTGATTTCTCACTTGTGATGGATGAAGACACCTATACACTAATTCTCTTCGATTTACAGCTGATGTTAGGAACAGGAACCATGGTCTTCTTGAATCGGAGCAGTCTTATATGAAGTGAAGGGATTGCCCAAGTGAGCTGTTTTTATTTTATTTTTTTGCCCTTTGAGGATCACAAAACAATTGTTTATCATTTCCAGAGACCTTTTGTCTGAATAAGAGACACAGAAACTTATGATGAGTGAGTAGCAGAAAAACTTGGAAACGTTACTGGAAAAAATTACTGAGAAAATTTATTAGCAAGTCAATGTGAGTGGTGAAAATTGTTTTTGAAGAAATTGACTTTTATTAGATTTGGTGAAATAAAAGAGGATGGATTAAAAAAATTTAAATTTCCTAAACATCAAAAATGCTTCCAACCTCTGTAAAATGGAATCAATATAATCTTCCTCTAGACACTTTAATTTTTAACCAGGTTGTATTAACTATTTCTATCTTAGAAATGTGTGTGAACACATGTCTGTTACCAAGCACTTAATATAGCTATAAATGTCAGTAAATACACTTTTTGAATCCACTAGAGTAAGTTAATTGAAATATAGTACTTATCCTTTTGATTTTCACCATACTCCTTGGAAATTACATCATTTTCCCAGGATGAAAGCTACTTTAAGTACCACAGTGTTGATACTAATCCATCAAACAGTGGTTTATGCAAGCTATTCCCCAGGACCTAGTAGATACCAAAGGACTTGCAGCTGAAGTTCACCCGCACATTTACAGGTTATTAAAATTTTAATCTTTGAAGTTCGTGGTGGTTACCTCTCTGTCCCTGTATTTATCATTCAAAATAAATAATGAAAAGATGAATTTGCATGGTCAGTTCTGTGACCTGATGAAGTAAGCCACTGGGCTTAGCTCAATTGGTTATAGCATGGTGCTAATAATGCCAAGATCGTAGATTTAAATGCAGGATGGGCCATTCATTTAAGCGTTGGACTCGATGATCCTTGTGGGTGGGTTCCAGCACAGAATATTCTGTGATTCTGTTAACATTAGTCACTATGAATTTCCAGGAAAATTCTGGGAACTCATTACTTCCTGAATAATTTGAGACTGGGTTACTTAGCCTTCATATTAATTCTCCCAAGATTCTCTTTGAGAAAGAGCAGACAACATAGGGACAAAGCTTTGTCTCAGAAAGATTATTGGAAATATCCAACCTCATTTTGGATTAATCTGATTTTAAAAATGTTAGAGGAGCAGATATTTAGTATGTTAGCTGTATTTAGGTACCTCAGAATGTAGAATCATAGATTATCAATCCCGGCTACTAAATTCTTGGTTTATGCTTTAAAAATTTTTGTGTTACATTTATGGGTTTTGTCAAATGATGTTAGCAAACATTAAGAAATGTGTTTTTTACCCTCCCAGGATCCTTTTCAAAATAAATTGTTCATTAAATTTAGAGCTGCTGACTTTCTCTTCATGGACTATTCAGATCAGTTTTAAGTTTTCAAACCTTCAACTTTTATTGGAATTGTTGCTACCATGCAAAGGACGTCTAACATACTGGTATTTATTGCTATCCTGCATTATTTCTTTATTATTTGAGAAATAAACCAGCACACTATTGCTTTAGCACACCAATGCTTTGACCATTGTAATTATTATCTCCACAACCCAGGAGATTTTTATTTTTTTTATCTTCAGGAAAGAAATGAGATGAAACAATATTGATTAGTAAGACAGTAAAAATAGAATTAGTCCTTCAGCATGATTCCTTCCATAAAGAACTGTTTCAAAGGAAGGTTTTAGCACCTCAACAAGGAAATCTTATGTCCCTGGGAACAGCACTAACTGCTGTTAGCTACATTACTTTCATAAAATTGTAGCATGCATTTGATATTCCTACCACAAAATAGGATTCCAAGTGTTTTACAGCATATGAAAATTTTTTATTACATTCACAGTTTTAATACAATGTTTTGCAATTAAATATAGAAGTAGTAAAGTTATATATAGAGGTATTGTATCTGGTTTTGCTGTCATGTGCTATTAGTAAAAGTCAATTTCTTGCAGTTATTTAAAGAAATATCTATAGATTCTATGTGTATGCATTTATGCCAGTTTAAACAGATCAGGTTTATATGTCCAGAGAAGTTCAATTTTCTAATCTTTTTCCATATATTTTTGCCTTGATTCCTCAGCACTGATTGCTTCTTGTTGTCTTAGACCTACTGTCTTCTACTTCATCCTCTATTCTGTTGCCATCACATAGGATTTCATAAAAGAAGCAAGTTAAAAGTCTCATCAGTTTATGTTTTTGCCAATACTTCCACCTTGGTCTGTTGTCACTGAGCACTGTGCTCTGTAGAGATTTAGATAAACATTACAGAATTATAAATTTTATGTATTTCATTCACTCCTCAAGTTAACAATGAGATATGGTAATACCATTTCTGGCTTGTGCTTATAACTCAATAAATTGCTTACACTGCTTACATAATGTCAGTGCCAGAGTTTTTCTGTGCCTTCATATGGATAATTCTATTTCTTTTGTGATACATTTTTACAGCAGTTACTTTCATTTTAAAATGGTGACATAACTCCAGTTCCTAGAGTTGCAAACTTCAGGGGAGGTATAATAAAAGAGGTTCGTATATCGATTTTCCTACCTTCTCTAGGTACTTTCTTCAATACTCCTTAGGCTTGAACTCATTTAAGTCCCTTGATTATCCATTTTGCCTTCCCAATAATTTTGTATGCTTTCCTGAAGGTACCTGGCTGGAAAAGTTTCTGGCAGAGAAGTTCAATCACAGCCTTGGAATAACTTGAAGATCACACTTGTAAATAGTATGACCACTCTGAGGCTGGAAGACTAGGAAGAGAAGGGAAGAATGGAAATTCTACCCTGGGAATTCAGGGAAGAATGCCTTTTCTATTAAGCTAATGGAATACTTATCAAGACTTTACATGTAACCTTATCTTTTACCTGCTTAAAAGACTATGGGCTTTACAAAACTTTTGTGAATCATGTTCAAAATATTTTTGGAGCAATATATACCTGATAACTGTCATACAATAGGGCTGCTGCAGTTCTGGAGGAAGACTAGGAGTTTACAGGCATTTGTAAGGTTCTTGGCAGAGTACAAAATTTTGTGTTAATTTTACGCATTAAATGTTGCCTTTTTTTTCATAATGTCTGGTTATACCTGGCATTAATAAATCAGATGACCAATGGAAAAAAAGAACATGAAAACAAACATATAAACTGAAGCAGCTACTTTGAGCAACAACCAGTCTTGTAGCCATGTAAAACAATGTAAAGATATTCTTATGCCATTTAATAAAGAGGCTCATCACCATCTGCTGGGAGAAAGACCTAAGCATTTGGCTAATATAACCCAGGACCTGTGATAATAATCTGTAGTTTGGAGGTCTTGAGAACCTTTCACCTGACCTCCTCAGCAGGTTACCCCAAAATCGAATCTCTTAATATTTTATACTAATGGGTCTTTCTGTTGGTGTTACCCAGTCTAAGGAGCTTTGCAACCCACAGTCTCCTCAGGGAATTGCTTTGCTTCTGCAACAGTCCAGCGGCCAAACTCTTCTTGAGGAATCTATGTATATACTTCCTTCAGACTATATCACAAGAAAAGGCAACATTTGCTGTTTGATGCTGAAAGAAATTGCTAAAAATGTGTCATTAAGTGCAAGACAAAAAGGAAGCCATCGCTGTTTGAAGGACTGAAGAGAAACAATAGAGAGGAGCATAGTGATGCAACTGTTTTTATTTAAGGGCATGATTTTTTTACCCAGTTAGTAATGCAGGCATTAGTAAAGTAACCTCATATATACTGTAACCATGGCCAGATGACCTGACAGGAGTGATTTGAACCTGGGTAAAGATGACCTTAAGGAGCTTGTCAACCTAAATCTATGCAGGGAGAGCCTTGGAGAAAGTCTTAGGAATTGTGAAGAGCTCACAGGTATTGATTTATATAGAGTATTTAGATATGGGCATCCAGGTAGTCACGCAAATCTCATTTTGATACAAGTTTTAAAATGTAACAAGTGTCCCTTACAATTAAAATAATGATTTATTAGGAATATTAATTATTTATGAGTAGTAACCGATAAGCAGTACATATGTAATTTAGCAGAAGTGATTTGTTTAACTATAAAATCAATTGAAGCAAGTATAAAACAATTGAAAGACTAGCTTTACCTTTTCATTTGCCCTCTCTCTTTTTCCTCTAGTTTTCTCTGGTGATTTCCAACTGACAAAAATAATGCCACTGAGATATAAATGTAAAGAAAATTAATTTTTGAGCATTCAGTTTCAACCAGGTCTGTTTTTTTTAATAGTAGGTCCTGTTGCTTTCATCTGGCAAATACATTCCAAGTCTTGTCTTTGGACAAGACTTGTATTTGCCTCTTCTTTTTTTTTTTTTTTTTTTTTTTTTTTTTAATGTTCCTTATCTTCTAAAAGGTCTGGGCTGCAAGGCCTTTATCCTAACAAATGCTAAGTTTGCAGCCATAAAAATCATGACTTGAGCCATGAGCATGACATCACTTCTTTTAGACTTGCCAGAAATGCAAACTTCTAACTCAAATCTGTTTGCAGTTTTCACTCCAGAGAACCCTTTGAGAACTTCAGGGAGATGAACAAAAACACATGCTTAGATGAGGATTAAAAGCTACCCTGAAGGTTAAGATAGACTTCAAGGGGTTCTAATTCTGTCATAGTTCATGGGGTTTGTTTGTAGTTTTTCTTAGTGTACTTTTGTGTTGCTACTTCTAAATTTTAAACCTGGAAACTTTTATTTATAAGAACTGAGCATGTTGAAGTGTCTTCCAAGCACTTCGTTAATGTTGTTGAAGCAGCTGAAACATTGTCTCATTTCAAGTCTCTTTACTGAATATGAAGAGAAGGCCAAGCAGGGGACAAAATAGATCTGATCCTCAAAAGACATTGTTCACAGAACTCTGCTCTCTGAACAAAAAATGTCCATTACAGGTTAATCAGTTCTGTAACAGAAAAGACCACTTTGAAAGAATCAAGAGCTGATGAAGTAGTTTTGTCCAGTTTTTTTCAGTTACAAAGGAAACTGAAAAAGCTCAGAGCACAGTTATTCAGTAAACTTTTCAGTAGCAATAGAGTTCAGTCCTTCCCACCATTTCCCTTTCACCATTTTCTTTAGCATTCCTTAGTATAGCAACTTATTCCCAATAGTCTAGCTGAGTTTTAATAGATTAAATAGAGTAATGGTTGATTCAATAATGTATATAAAGAGTGATTTCTGAGATATCTTTCAGCTGTGAGGGAGGAGCCTTGACTAGTATTCCCAGATTAAACAGTTAGACATGCATTATTCCTGTAGCACAGACTTTCCTGAGCAGTTTTTTGATATGAGACAAAAAACATAGACACAGAGATTTTGTTGAAAGAACTCTGAATTTTTCTTTGACTTCTGGTACTGCATTCATTTTACCTTTTCTCTTGATTGTGAAAAATATAATCACTTAAAGTTTTTTCTCTGTTCAAAAGCTTTTCTCAGTTCTCTTCTGAGGCAATTGATGTAATCCTGTTGATTTTTGGCAAGGAAACTCACATTTTTGTTAATATAAGTGCTTCACATTTATATTTATGTGACAACCATCACATTACTGGAAAACTGTAATGATATTCCAATGATTACTCATTCATATTCTTAATGTTTCCACTGTTATCTCAAAAAAGGTGTTTTTCAAAGACCTAGTAAAGAAAGCCTAAGAATACTGAAGATGTGACTGACTAACAACAGCTGTCAAAAAAGTAGGATGCAGAAATTTAAACTAGTTGCAAATAGTTTTTGTGCATGTAATGACAAGTGGATATCTCTATTCCGTGGCTTTTGGTGCTTAACATAAAATATGATGAAGTGTCCAAAGGAAATAGGCTACTCCAGAGGTGATAAAGAAAGCCTTGAAGACTATCCTAGACTATCTGTCTAACTAGGAATAACTGTTATTTGGTCAGATAAATCTCAAATTTATGTTATAGATTTACTGAAAATCAAGACTATTAACTGGTTAGTACAGATCAGGGTGTCATGATTCTTTTATATTCCTGATATAATAATGTGAATGGGAATTTTGAGTCCACACAAAATGCAGTCTTACAGCAGACTGGACATTTTGGTGTTTAGAAGACATGTTTCACTTAAAGTGAATGAGCTGTCTGAACCATACTATTATATTGCTTTTAAATATAAAAAATACTGTGCAATTTTATTAAATATTTTCAGTTTTGCTATTTAGGCAATGACAACTCAATAACCCCTTCTTTTTTATCTTCTAAGGCTAGACTGATCACAGTGTTCAAAGAAGTACAGAGTATTTCTAAGGAAAATGGTGTCCTTTAAGAAACATCTCATATCTCCATTCTACAAATTAATCATATTGGCCTTTAATTCAAATGCTTTAATATTAGTACAACTATAGTGCACTCATGACTCAGAATTTTTTCTAAAAACTCAATTGCATAAGAGTTGTGTATTTATTTAGATATTTTTATGTGCCACTTAATATTTAAAGATAGAATTATTTAAAGAGCTAAACTGGCTGTGTCCATTAACATTTTTGATAACTTGGAGCATGTCAAGCAATGGATTGAAAATAATTTTTAATTGATTTGGCTTTTCAACCAAATTCCACACTTTTTAAACAGGCTAATAAAAATAGTAAGTTCAGAACTATTTTGTAAATAGAAACCAGGCCTTTGAAAACAAGGGACAGAAAATAGATGGACAGCTTTTTATATTTTCTATTTCCAGAGAGAGAAAGAGAGAGAGCAAAAATGGTCTAGTAAGTAGACTATTCATATTATAATTAGACAGTAAGTTCTAATACATGGTTTTACAGCTCTACATTTTTTAATTATAGATGGATCTTAGTTTACCCCATAACACAAAATTTTTCTTTGTTGTGCAGCAGAATTTAAAATAAAAAAATTTCACTAATCACTTCTACATTTTTACATTTTTCACATTTCTAAAACATCACTCACTACTGTTCTGTGGCTTTCTCTTAACTCTAAGAATATTTTTTTGAGTAATTCAATTGTGTGAATGTAGTCTGACAATCTATTCCAAATGACACTCTGTCTGTTGCATTAAACATTGTTAGGATGATATAAATGTTATCCAGGAAGATTGAAGAGGAAAGAAATGATGAAGAGAGCAAGACAGTAAAGCTACAGAGGTTGCAATGTTTTAAATGACTGATAGTAGCAGCATTTAGTTTTGGTTCGTTGTTGGGATTTTTTCCTGTAAAATATTTTTCTTATAAGAAAAAGTGAAGATAGGCAAGAAAACAGACCTTAACTATGCTGTCTCTAAACTCAATACCATGCAAGTAGCAAATTATTTTCTCTTACTGCCTTTGTCTTGTCTTAGACTATCTTTATCTTGGGAGCTCAACAGACTGTGAACTGCACTGTCTCTAGAGCTGTGTCTAGCTTTTCTCTCAGCAACCCATAGAATTATCAATTATATCCTTGTGTTTGGGGTTTCAATCCCACCTTTTACCATTGTTTTGTTTTTGGTTTTGTTTTTGTTTTGTTTTTTTATTTTAATTAAATCACTTCTCTGGAAGTATCCTCAAGAATGTAGATGTGCTTTCCATGTTTTAGCTGTCCTTGCTGAAAGTTCCCTTAATGTGATTACCCTGTCCCTCCCTCTTCCAAGATCACTGGTGCTCAGAATCACTTTAGACATTATTCAGACTTTAGGGATTTCTTACAGATTTTTCAGCAAAGAGCTATTTGACAGCACATATAAATGATACTGGTGCTTATGTAGAGAGGTGACTTATTTCAGCTTTCATCCTTCCAGCAATGTTTGAGTCTTTGTAGAAATGTCTGTTATTTCCATCTCCTCTATGTGTGCAGAGCTGGGAATATTTCTGCTCTGCATGTCTCATCTCATTTTAAATGCATTCCCCAGTGCAAGAACGGATATTTGTAGGATGTATTTATGAAAGCAGCATTTAGAGTTTAAAAAACTATTTACTTTCAAATATATTTCCACTCTTGGAGTCTACACAATTTTTAAAATCAGGACAAATAGAAAAAAGACATCTTACAAATAAAACATGTAAGAAAATACAGTAGGAGAGAAAGGAAAGTTAAAATATTCCATTAGAGGTCAAGTGGCGGTATAAAAACTAATCCTTTTCCAGTGTCTGCTCCCTTTGAATATTATTGTACAAATTCTCAACAGCTTGGAAATATCAGAGCTCTCAAGTCAAAAGTTTTACCTTCTCTAAAGATCTCTCCTTACCTGTTATGTAGGAAATCCACTATGCCTTGTGAGACTTTTCTCATTTACTTTCATATATTTTGAGCATTCATGCTCATTGCATATATAACTCCTACAGAGCTCCCCAGAGATGATCATCATTTCTTAAAGATAACATTCAGCCACCTGTTATCACTTAGAGGATGCGAGCTTTGTGAATCTTTAGATGAGAGCTACCATGCTTTTAAACTGAGTATGTCCACTACTATGTGAAGTTTATATGAAATTTATTTTCTCAGTATTGAAAAAAATTACTTAGCCTGTTGCCAAGAGTAGTGGAGAAGTAAAAAAAAAAAAAAAAATGTAAACCAAGAAAACCCCAAAAGCTAAAAACCTTACAGCCCTAAAGACCTAAAAGCCCTTTAGGCATTTTCACATCTGAATTGTTACTGCCCTTTAAGAAAGGGGTCAGACATTACAGGAGCTTTCCATTGTATGCTATTTTATATGAACCAGATCTGAAGCTGTTATCTTTCCCCTGTTAAGATTAACAGACAGTAGTACAAACAGTTTTCAACAACTCTGCAGAATGTTTGGAAGTGGGCCAATTTTAGACTTTTCCAGAAAGACAATTTTCCTAAGTAGTACCAGTATATTTCTATATAAGAACAGATTTTTAAGGTGAGCTTCCTGTGAAGAAAAAAAAATATGCTTAAGCTCTGGGTAACCATCAAATAAATTAAAAGTTAGGCCATTTGGTTATGGTGACATAAGAATGAAATAATTTCCTATAAATATGCTTGGAAATGTGAAATATCTAGATCGAAAACAAACTCTGAGCTAAAGTATATTCTGTATAACCCCAAAAAATTCTGTGGGTACAGATAATTAAAGTAATTTATTTGTACCTTTTGGCACAAATACTCTGTCAATCTCAGTAAGACCTTAGAAATTATATTTGAAGACTGTGTTATCATCACAATTTTTGCCTTAGTGTATCATTTTAGTGATTGAAATAAATTAGAAAGTTATTTGTATATTCTTCTTCAACATCAGATAGGGTACAGCTTCTAATAAATGTACTATTTCTTTTCACTTTCAGATGTAAATGCCAAATCAGGTTTTATGTCACTTGACACCTACCTTCTGCGTGGCTGTTTTTCAGGGCAGCACAAAACCCTTCTAAGAAATAAAATCCCTCAGATAGATTTAACTGAAAATTATCAAGTTGTTTGTTCTTTCATAAATCAGATGTTTATAAAGTGAGAATAAATTAAAATATTTGCATCAATTTAAATACCTCTGTTCCACTAACAGTCAGATCTGAATTACTAATGATTCACTAAGGGGAAATTTATTATTAGTGATAAGAGGATCACTTTTCAATAATCTTTTAAATTATTCAGAAAAACAATACTCTGAGCATTTTAATATAACATGTTTTGCAAAAGCATTTATCTCAACTATTTCTTTCAAGTGAATAGAAAATTTCCTAAGCAACAAGCAGAAAAGCATTATTAGATACACATATGAATACAAGTATAATCAAACACAAAGCTAGATTCATAAACTTATAATTTTACACAAGAGGAGTTTTGCTTTTCAGAAAATTCATCTTCAACATCTGATGGAAATAAACATGCATTTTCCGCATTTTGGAATCACTTCATTATAATGAAAAGTAAGTGCAGGGACTTTATGTCATAAAATTTTTTATTATTAGACTTCAAATAGGACTTATTTTCCCTCATTAAACCTGGTTACAAACCAGATGAAAGCGTATGATAGCTATAAAAAGTAAAAAAACTTAATATGCCTATCAGGCAAAAAATATTAGTTGGGTAATGTCATGAATAAATTGAATAAATATAGACATGTTTATAGAAGAAGGCAAAAATTATTTTCATTCCGTAAAAAGTGTCGAATATTCAGATGTAATCATGCTCCACAGTAATTTGGGAGCTTATAGTGAATCTGAAGCTGAGTTAAATTCTAGTCACAACTAAGTGCAAATATAGCATTTCTGCTTTATATGCAAATATAGCATTTCTGCACATAGGTGTTAAAAGGCAATTTTCTCCCTTCTCCCTGAAGTTCGGATAGTTAAAATCTCAGAAGAAATTATTTAAGTTTTATGAGAATGTTGTCATATATATAGTAAAGTAAGTAAAAGAAGAACATATCCTCTTTGTACTTCAACTAGAATTGAGCAGAAAGCAAAACACCTGGATAGAAGAAAATGTGTAGTCTTTTATTGTGTCATGACCGGAGGCATGATAAGAGTAGAGCAAATTAACCACAGTTAGGTGTGTATCTATATACATTTGATCAGAATTAGTTCTGGTTTTCCTATTTTCTTATTTGCTAGATTACTTAAAAGATCTTCTGCAGTGAAAATTGAATTTGCATTGGTACACACCAAGAGTTACAACACGGTTTTATTAACAAGGCTGTCCCCGTTGTAGGTCAGACAGAGAAAAATCAAAGGATTGAGCAGTTTGTACAAATAATTCTGTGGAAAAGAAACAGAACACGGATAACCAGGATACTAACCTAAGCCACTATCAAACATGCAAATGTTCCTTTTAAGCCTATATTCCTGTGAAATTAGACTTTTGCCTTGGTAAATCTTTGTAAATACACAATCAGCCTTTTCCATTGCCTCCTCTCCTCCCTAGATCCCCCTGCCTTCAGATGTCTTTGCATTCAGAACACCAGGTGGGTCAAAAGCAGGAGATGCATGGTGCTCCCACTGGACTTTGGTTCCACATCCCATCCCCTCAGCCCACAGGCTGTTGAAACATCACCCAGTACCTCTTCTGCTCTTCCCTTCCCTCACTAGGAAGGTTTTGTCACAATTTTAGAGATACCAAGGACAAGTACCACGAATTACCTAAGCAGATTTCCTCCAAGTGTTGTCTGCTCTGGCCTTCCACTTGAAGTTAGATCAAAGAAGAGGCTGGATCTCATTTTTTTCTGGAAAAGATGGTGTGCACAGGTTTGGATTCCTCAGGGGGTCTGTGCAAGGATTCTGAAAACCAGCTGTTCAGCTTAAGTAGAAACCAAAAATAATAGAGACTTGAGACACTTTTGCAAACATTTAATTTGCAGTGTATTATAAGGATCACTTTCTTTAATTGGAAGCTTAACAAAAGACTTAATAATAATGTACTGCTGCCAAATAACATCCAGATTGCTGGTCAAGGAAGAGCAACTCTTGAAAATCAAGAGATAACTTCAGAGGATTCTTTAGATTCTTCATGTGTTTGTGTTCATAAATTCTTGGTCACTGTTAATCAGAAATACTCACTGCTGTTCAATTGAATTACATCATTTTGTTTTTATACAGATGGAAGGATTAGCTACAAGCCAAATGATAATTCACACAGCTAAAACTATTTAAAAGGATATAAATGATTTGATTAATCTCCAAAAACAAGACAGTGGAAGATAGGGTTCAAATCTTTTATACTCAGTGGAGTACTGTGAAGTTGCAGTGCCTCATGGGATGATATTTTTAATGTATGATACTTTAATCATATATTTTCAATTTTAATCTGTGGTGATATCAATTGTTTGAGAATATAACTTTTAATTTGCATAATAAATACTCTGTAGATCTCTACTCATGACAATGTCATCCTTTCCCTGCAGGATATCTTGTAAGGAGAGCATCTTTTCCAAGGCTGATGGCTTTTTTTCAAGAGTCTCTTTGTTTTGTTTTTGCATTCTTAGCAGATATGTTTTCTGTAAGCTTCAAAATATCACCTTGTCTCTGACTTCAGGAAACTTAGGGACAATCATCCTTTACAAGTAAATAAATATTTTTGGTGTGCATTTTTTGGGTTTAATGCAAATATTTGTTTAATGGACTGGAAAACAAATAACTTTTCCTACAATTTTGAAGATTGAATTTATTCTGATGTCAGTCCCATTAATAATCACAAGTACATATAAAATTAGACTCTGTTTTCCCTGTTCTCTTAAGGTTGTGCTGTTGGATTGAAGTTAGCTGGAACACAGTTTCCACTGGGTAGATAAATAAGTAAAAAAATTTGTGCATCTGAATCAGTTGTGTTTATTGACAGTGAATTGATATTCTCTCCCCTAGTACTCTCACCTCTCTCTCTCTCTCTTATTGGCAGTTTGCTTTTCCCTCCAGGTCTTCATTCCATATATTCTGTCAGGTGGTCAATATAAAGCTATAGTTGATTCAGAGGAATACACTCACTTTTAGGATCTGATGGATTGACCCTGGTGAGTCAAACTCCCAAACTCCTTTTTGCTCACTTCCCTCTCACTGGTGAGGGAGAGAAAAATATAAGTTGAAATTCTTGGATCAATCTAATAACAATTTCATAATAAAAGCAAAAGCTGTGCTTGCAAGCAAAACAAAAAGTGGAATGAATTCAGTTCTGTCCATCAGCAGGCAGAAATACAACCACTGAAAAGTGGGGCTTTCAAATGCATAGCAGTTGCTTGGTAAGAAAAATGCCAAACCCATTTATGTCCTCCCTTCAACCTTCTTCCCCTGAGTTTTCGTTGCTGAGTGCAACATCATATGATATTGCACATCTCTTTTGTCAGTTAGGGTCAGCTGCCTTGACCTTGTTCACTTCCAGTCTCTCGGCCACCTCCGCATCACTGCCTTTGGGAACCAGTGAGTGGGAGGAAAGAGAAGGTGTTACTGTGATAGGTGATACCATGCAAGCACTGCTCATCAGTAGCCAAAACACTGATATGTGTTTATCAGCCCTGGTTTACCCACACATTGAAAGCACAGCATCACACAGGCTAAAATGAAGAAATTTAACTCAAAACTTTACCCCATCCAAACCCAGGACAGAGAGCAATATATTCTGAAAACATTGAGGTTGTCTTATGAAAGAGATCAGAGGTAGTGTCACAATTTACTTTCTAACTAAAGACATTGATTTGGTTCCTTTTCTTATGTCCTATCATATCTGGTTTTTCCTAATATTCATAGAAATTTCAAATCTTCAGAAATTTCGCACCTCGTCTGAAACTACTGAATGGACACACTAGTCACTAGACAGGGAAGAATGAAGTCAAGTATACAGCCCAATCGAGCCAGTCTCACTTATTATGCCAGGCTGCCCTTCCATCTCTTCTACCTTTTTCAGGATTATACTACATAACCAAATAAAAAGACTGTGGAAAAAAAATTACTATGGAATTAAGCTTCATGATGGTACAAAATCAAAAAACATGAGCAATATACAGCAAAGTGCTACAGACATTCCAGTGCTCTACTTTTCTGCTTTTATTAGAACACCAGAGACTTGCTCAATATTGTCCACCTCCACAGTCTCTTACACCATGCTACCGGAGCTAATACTCAAGTTCTTTCTCTCTTCTGAAACAAAGAGTATGATACTGTTCTATTCTTAGGAATGCAGCATAATAGCTCTGGAAAGAACCTCCTGGATTCTCTAGCCCTACACTTCTGATATTTCAAGCACAAAATAATAAAAGAAAAGGCTCTCTGCTCAAATTATCTAGAAGGTGGCTATGAGAAATCATATTAAAGGTTGTCTGGAGGTTCCTGTTTCTTTCTACTGACTAGAAGACAGTCAAGATTTCAAGATTTATTTGCTCAGGCATATAGATACTAAAAATTAGGTAAAACTAATACACTTTACACCATAAAGCAACAAAATCACCAACCCAAAGCCTCAATACCTTAAATAAATACAAAATGTATATAGTGGAGGACATCATTAGAGATCCTACATCTCTAATGAGCTACAGAAAGGGGAAAGATCAAGGCTAAACTAGATCAATACAAGTATTTATGAATATAATTCATAATAATTTTACCTAAACTACATCTTTCTCAATAATCAAGAATAAACAAAGGAATCCTTACCAGTCATTGACTTTCAAATCTTGAAAAAAAAAAGCATAGTGACTCCAGATTGGAGAATTAGTTTAATCCACAGTGTAAACAGGCAGCTGGTTCAGGCAGGGAACTCTACCTAATGCAATGAAACACAAATGGCTTGCAAAAAAAAATCTCAAAAGTAACAACAAAAAATCCCAACATTCCATTGCATTTTCAAACTGCACAGAGGCAGTAAACCACAATTTTACAAAACATACTTGTCTCTGGGAATTTTTATCCCAATGCCACTACAGGCTTAACAAACTACACTTTAAAGCAGTTTTGATTCTGTGCCTCACCAAGTGATTCAGGTGATCATTTCAGAAGTTCACTTGCCAAATGACCTGAAACCTTATATAATAACCAGTCTAAACTTATTCATAACCATTTATCATGTACTGATATTTTTCCTAAAATTAAAGGATTTTTGTTTCCTTGATATATCCCCTCTCAGTGTAGTTATAAAAAGTCATTATATCCCCTCTTAACCTTCCCCAGCTTGGCTAAGCAAACAGAGCTCTTCTTAATCTTTTATATGTAAGGTAAATATTCCATTACTTTATTCATATCTCTTCTCTAAATCTGATCCAATTTAAATTAATCACTCCTGAGAGAAATGATTAGAGATGTACACAATGTTCCAGATGAGGCCTTGCTGATACCTTGTGTAGTGCTATTTACATTCCACTTTCCCTTAGAAGAATGTGTCATTCAATGCATTCTACCACAGCAGTAGCCTTGTTTCAAGGCTACATCATTCTGGCAGTTCATACTCAACTCCAACAAATATCACCAGATATTTTACCTATTTCCTCACATCAGATTGACATTGTTCCTTTGGTATCACATTTTTGTTATTAATTCTTGAAAATATATATTTTAACTTTGTGGTGTTAAATTTTGTTACATTTGTGTCATTTCTTTCTTCTTGATGCTGACTTAGAACCTTGAAGTTTTTTTCTCAACTGTACAACTGGTTTTCATTTCAATGTCATAAACAAATACAGTATATTTGTTCAGTTCCAACACTTACGCTTGAGAGCTGCCTGGGCTTATTTTCCTTCAGCCTTTCTTGCTATTTGAGTATAACTGGGGATAGTCCCTTCTACAAACTTCTTTCACTTACTGTGTTAATCACTGCAATCACAATGCTAATTTTCCTTAAAGAAATCTTATCAAATGTTTACCTTAGGCCTGAGTAGAGTAGCTTTACTTTATTAGCCTGTCTAGCAACACATCTAAAAAGATGTTAAGTTAGTCTGTCACAATCTGTATGAGATAAAATCAAGTTGTACTGTAAGTTTGATTTACTCTATGGTCCGAAATAGTTCTTGTTCAGAATCTGCTCTAATGCTTTGCACAGCATTATAATCAAATTATCTGTTTGGATCATGAGCTTTCTTCACTGCTTTTTATCTTTATACTACATTTTTTCTCCAAAGTTACTATCACCAGAGCTTACTTTTAAATGGCTTCAACTAGATTTACAAAAACATATCCTAATTAATTCAGTTGACTTGAACATGTTATCAAAGCCTAAACCTTTCACACTTAGAAATAACCATTTTACTTCAGACTTCCATACCAGAATTTGTCTTCATATCTGAAGCAGATAATGTATCTTTCTCTTAAGTGTTGCTCAAATTAAAAAAAAGAAAAAACTACCAAAACTAACAACAAAAAGCTAAAACCCAACAACACAAACCCAAAACAAAATCCATCCATGATAGCATTAATTAAAAAATATGGCCATTTCTTTGCTGGTTTCTAATTCTAGGTATAGAGAAGCCTCCTTATCTAGTTTCTGCTCTTTGCCTATGAAAAGAATAATGCATAAAGATCACTATATAAAAAAACCAGTTTATATTTAAGTTTATGATACTAGGGTAAAGCCTTTAAAATATTTACTCTTAGTGTCTTCAAAATATTATCATTCTTCTTCCTAATGAATCCCTTTTCCCTAATTTTTTGCCTCTGTTCTTCTTAATGAATCCCTTTTACACTTCTTTTTAATCTCTTATTAATCTTCTTAATCTTCTTATTAAATCCCTCTTTGCATGATTATTCATACTGAAAAGCCCTTTTACACAAGTATTTAGTTTTCCTCTTTGCATATATGCTCGAATCATGTTGACACATTTTACTCAAAAGTAAAGTAAGGGTTCTTTCAGGTCCAGTGGAAGTCTTCATTCTGAGATTTGGGAGACACTGAAAAAGGCTTCCCAGTGAAATTGTGGATGTCCATTCCCTGGCAGGGTTCAAGGGCGGGTTGGACGGCGTTCTGCACAACCTCAGCCTGGTCTAGTGAAAGGTGTCCCTCCCCACAGCAGGGCTCTGGAACCAGGTGATCTCTAAGGTCCCTTCTAACCCAAACCATTTTCTGAACTCAAATCTTTAATTTTCCCAAACTAAGCAGCCTAATTAATTTCCTGACCATGCAAAAGCTTGACTTTTTAAAATGCCAAGGATTATTCATAGATTTATTTTTGTCTATCTCACAGATTGGCTTCAAGTGAGCTCCCTCCACTTCTTACAGGAGAACCACCACTATCCTAGTGGCATTCCATGAACTCACTCTAGTTTATTCAAATCCTTATCCTTCCACTGATGGAAGTCCAAAACTGAATGCAATAGTCCAGGTGTGGTCCAACAAATGAAACTATTCAATGTGATTAATGAATTCAACTTTGCTAAGTGTTAATTCTTCATACCTAAATAAAGTACCCTTTTCCTTCTTGAAGGAATTGTTGAGACTTCATTCAGTGAAAAATAGTTATAATTTTTTTATAACTATACTTTTCATTGTTTTGAATTGTGATTCTTCCATTTTGAGGGGGGAAAATCAAAACAACTTCCTAATAACTACAGGAAATCAAACTCTTCAATGAAAAACCAGGCATGGCTAAAAAGCGTCACACCAATAACAGTGAAAACAGCAAATAGGAAAACAAATTTTTCTGAAGCATTTCATATGGGTATATACTGATGATACCAAAATTTCAGCATGCATTTGGCAGAAAAATCAGTTTGATCTCTGTCATGAATATTTGTTTCAAAAATAAAAATTATGGTGAATTTATGCAGAATATTGAAGAACCATTTTTGTCTTTGTAACCTGAGAATGAAAGTTCAAGTGAATTTGAATGATTTTGAGGAAGAATGATGCAATATTTGGAAACCAGATATTACGCACAGGACTTGAATCGGAGATAGGATAAAATTCCGTACATAAAATTAACATCTTAAAAATTCAAGAAAAGAATAGTTTATTCTGTTTACAGTGTACACAATTCGGACTTAATTGTTTGGCATCCTAAGCAGCAAATTTTATGTGAACGCAACTGTACTTTATTGGGGTAGTATCTCTCTATTGATTTGGCACTTGCCTGCAGATTACGACTCTTTATTCTGTGCATATTGATTTGTTTAGAAATAGGCAGGATTTTTAAAATTAAAAATGAACTATAGAGTTGTATTTAATATCTAGCCTGGAGGTTATCCCTTGGAGGCTATCACTATTTCTTTGAATTGTAAAATCTACTCCATTTGCATAGCCACCTAGGATACATGAAAAAAAAACCCCAAAATATGTTGTCCTTCCTCAGTTAAAAAAATAACCTGCTTATAGGGTAAAATTTATATCAAATGGAAGGCTAACACTGAAAAAATTTAGAAAAGCATAAAACTAGTGATTCAGCAACATAGATATAACAGGTTAAACACCCACTCTAACATTTTTAGGGCAGTCCATTACCTCAATTTCCAGAGATGTCAGTATTGTCCATCTTGAAATAATGTCTTTGAACTTTAATATACCTTTCCTTTCTGTTTATGCTCCAGTTTACATTCCAAAGTCAAGAAATTTCTAGAATTAGAAATGGATGTCCATCTCCTTTTCCCCTTTCACGCTACCATAACCCTCCATGTACTACTGAGATTCTTTATGCAATACTCTTTTAAAGTAAAGGAAACATGGCTAACATTGATGCTTTTCCTGGATTAATAAGCTTGCTCTTGATTTTTCAACCATTGCCATCTCTGGTCTCTCCAGTTCCATTGTGTATAGTGCTGCAATGTGTTATGCAGAACCTTCACAGTTCATTCACTTTTTGTGATATTCCATATTTTCAGTGGAAAACTTCAACAAGTTCCAATCAAAAAATTCAGATCTGAAATTTTATTTTGTTATTTTCACACCATACACATGACAAGCACATATTATTTCTGAAATATAAGCATACATTTTTACCCAGAACTGTTTGCATATATCCTGGCTACACAAGCAAAGAGTTTTCTGAACAGTCCACTCAGGGCACATTAATTTTATTTTTAGTTTTTCATAGTTGCACAATTATTTTAAAATCTCAAAAGCTGCATAAACTTTAGAAAGAATGACTGAAAAAAAATCCAAAGCCCTAAATTGTGCAATTGCCTGTGATACCAGAAGCTGCTCATTTTGGTTTTTTCTACCAGTTTTTAGGACAGAATAGGAGATTTTCTTACCTTAGCCCCCAAACCATGTTTGCAAGGCCATTATAAAACACCAAGGAATTTTGAGTGGTTTATGTATCAAGTAGTAGTCGTACAATCAGATATATATATATATATCTTTTCTTTTCTAGTTAAAGTCACCATTAAAAACCAGTGTAATTTTCTTAGAGATCTAGAATATGACTTCATTAAAGTATTTGAAACACTCAGTGTTTAAGAAAGGTTTTTGTTTTTCATGATCACTTTTCTCATTTCACCTTAGCTTCTAAGAGTTTTTTGAAAGAAATCTTCTTGTTTGAAAGTCTTTCAGATGGTAATAAAGATAGTAATAGTTTCTTTTTTTGTGAAAAATTTTAAAATGTTATAGCAGAAAAGGTCTGGAAAGGTCATCTGGCTCCTGCCCTGAGGCAGAATCAGTCATACCCAATGGTTAACTGAGAAGGTCAAAAGTAGGTTTTAACTGCTGTCCTTGTTGAAGTCAGATCTTCCCTTCACTCAAGACTGAACAAGCCAAAGTACACAAAAGGCTGGGGAAGAAAACAGCATGCACAACAGGCAGTCTCAGCTGCTCCTTTAAGACCCTGCAAACTCGTAGAGGATCGGGTGATTTAAGAGATTGCTTTTAGCTGTTCCTGTCCTGTAGCTCACAGCAGAACTGTGATAAAGATAGTCTCTAAACTGACTTTCCTTATAAAAAGACAAAAGCAAAAAAGATGGAGACAGAGAAGAAGAAAACTAAGGTAGAAAAAGAAAGCAAGTAAAAAGGTTTGTAACATTATGCAACCAATTTTAATACTATAGGTTATGATCAAGATCTTGCCAAAGACAGTGAAAAGAGGAATATAGTATGAATAGTGCACTTCGCTTTCATCCAGAATGTTTGATGCTAAAGATCAAACAATTGAGATGGCTGAGTGAATGGAGATTGAAAGGACAGGTTTGTTGCCAGATTTGCCCATGAAGAGACTTTTAATACTTCATAAAAGATGAATAGATGAAAAAGCTCTGCTGCTCAGTATTTTATTGAAAGTGCATTCTGGGGAAACTTTTAACATTTTACTTTAGGTGCTTTGATTTTGGTTGCCTCATTCTCTCCTTTATGTTACATTTTTTTGCTTAGCCTTTTTTCATTTGATCAGGTTTTTAAATTATTCTTAATGACATTGATTCAGTCTTTTTCTTTGACCCATAATTTCTGTAAATATGTAAAATTAGGTTTTTGTTACTGTAGGTTTTTTAAATTTCATATATAAAATACCTGTGTAAAAGGGATAATAACTTCTTTTGTCCAGCTGGTTGTATTAATCGTGTTTGATGCACGTCAGGATGGAGTTTGCCCTCTTGGTTGCCAGGGCATACCACTGGTTCATACTGTGCCTGGTGTTATCCAGCAGCCCCAGATTCCTTCTCATAGAGCTGCAGATTTGCTAACAGTGCATTCAACTCCTGCATGTAGATCATTGATAAATATATTAAACAGAACTGGTCCCAGAGCTGATCCCTGAGGAACACATCTGGTGACTAGTCAAAAGTCAGATGTAACTCCATTCTCTATAACACTTTGAGCTCTGCCACTTGGCTAGTTCCTCACCCACTACACCAAATACCTGCACATCTCAGGGCTGGTCAATTGTCCTGAAAGACAGAGTAAAGAACAGTATCAAAGCCTTACTAAAATTGAGAAAAATTATATTCACTTATTTCCCTTTACCCACTAGACAGATAACTTTAATGTAAAAGGACAGTAAATTACTTATACAGGATTTCTCCTTTGTGAACACATGTTGCTTGTGCCTGATGTTTGAATTGTTTTTTAAATGCCTTTCAATAGTACTTCTCAAAGCCAAGACAAATTATGAGGTAAATTTGCTAGAAGGAAAAATGCAGATAGAAAAACATTTTAGTGTAAATGGCTAGCACTTGAAGAAGAAAAACAGGATTTACGCAATTCAGGAGTACAGTTTATCCAAATATTCATTGAGGTTCATTGTGAGATTAAAACAACAAAGAAAAGTTCACATCAAATGGTTAAAGGAAAAAAAATATCAGTTATGTAGTAAACAAAAAATGTGGACAATCATAAGAATCCCATTACCTCTTCAACTATAATGGGCATATAATATTTTAGTACTGGTCATAGCATGTTATTTCTATCCTTTTTCATGCGCTCTTAAAACAGGAAGAAAATAAATATAGAAAAACCAGTGCATGCACTGCTATAATGTCAGAGCTATGGAAAACTCAGAAGTGATGGAAGTGATGTCTTAACCTGCTTAGAACAGCCCTAGAAATATCTTCTTGTCCTTTTTACTCATTTTAAATGGTAACATAATTGCATGTCTTCCTTTCTCAAGTTAGAGAGCTGAGATTCTACCCACCCACAATCCCGCAATGTGACACACATCAGGGGCATTTTCTGCACTTCTCCATCATCTACTGTAATGCAAGAATTTATCATCGTTGTATGATCAGAGGTATAGGTCAATATCCTGACTTTGCATTAAAAAAACAACAAAAACCCTCCCACAAGTTGCAAATCATTCACTAAGTCAGTGAAAAAGATAAAATTAATTTTTTTAATTAGTTGTCTCAAAAAACATTAATGATAAAATCCCTAAGAAAACTGTGACCCACTGTTATTAGCAGAAGACAGAAAACTGTGTCAGTACTTAGAAAAGGTAAAGAAGGATGACTAGGTAGAAGTTGACTAGTTTGACTTAAATCCTCAGAGAGATACAGGAAAATTCTTAGAGGACTAGATTAATAAAAAACTGAAAGAAGAGTACAATTAGAATGGTATTTTTATGTAAAACACAAATGATTTTATTATATAAGAAGGTGAAAAGATATAATATGCTAAAACTAGGCTAAACTTTTGGAATACACTTAGTATTATATCTACATTTTATTTTGATTAAGAATTAATGTAAATATCAATGAATAATATGTTCAAAGAGTTTGAAAATCTGTTAGTGGACAGTTCACACAATACCCTACCAGTTCTGATAAGGCCTTACTAATATTGACATTCTACCTGATAATGTTCAGCGGTTGTATCAATTATCTAGACATCAGACTACTATCTGATGATGTTTTCAGATAAAGTAAATTGTATTGGAAAGCTAAATAATGGCAAAGGACAGCCAAAAGACATCCTGCATCAGAAAGATCAGGAAAACTTTCTGACTGCTCAGTGGCTCAAAAATGCTCTGTGGGTATACAATTAACCTTTCAAATTCCCAGTGAATTAACACACTCTAAATACAGAAATATGTAGTAAGTAAGATATATAGATATGTAGCAAGTAAGACTATTGAAGTGATTTCCCTCTTCACAAGTTGTGGTGAAATGATCCTGAAACAAACATGCAAAACCAGTGACTGCATTTCTGATCTTCACTTTTTATAGCTGAAATATCAGCCAATGTTTAGAAAACACTGAAGCCACAGCACTACTGTAACACTATAAGGTATGAAAAAATGGCTCTCCTAAGTATACTGGTGATGCTTATAATATGTTTATATGATCTACACAAATGCTTCAAGCTTCCATGCTGCCTGGTTGCATGACTGCTGAGCCTAGCGGACTGCTATCATTGATACTAATAATATAAACTAAAAAACAAAATAATAGTACAAACAAAAATATGAACTGATAATATAAAACTGTTAATTCCTAAAAGAATATAGAAAGTCTTTTGAGATATCTGAGAGTAGTTTCCTGCTGTATGAGTTCTTTTCCAAGAGAAAGGAGTGTTGCAGATGGTCACAGGCAATTAAATATTAGCATCCTTGTCCCATGATGTTACACATGAAGAGACAACAGTCCAGCTGGAAGGCATTAGAGCACATGCAAAAGCATAGTCAAGCCACAATATCACTTCAAACTAGCTGCGTCTAAATTACTAAATATCATGCTAATAAAATAGGACGTGTATGAAGTAAAACGGAAAGGAAGAAGTATTACCTTATTATCAGGGATAAAACTGCAATGTACAGCATTATTTTGATATGAATGATAAAACACAAAATTACCATTTGATATTTTATAATTTATTATGTAATGCTGAACAACAGAAAATATATTCAGATAATGGATTAATTAAAAAAATAGCATCTTGCGCCTACTGTGCTATCAGATTATTGATAAATGAATAAAATAAATCTTGAAGCCATATCTATTGTAACATAAAAATGTCTTAGTCATTGCAAGTTTTTGGAAATAACAATGATGTTGTGGAAACAGAAGAAAGAAAATATTTGTCTATATTAGCTACAGTTGGAAGACATTCATAAAATGAAACCATAGGACAATGGAGGTCAGCCATTCTGCACGGCAGGCAGAGTTCATCAAGTATTGCTTACATGAGATCAAACAGCTTCATACTTTTAAACTTTTATCTTTATCCCAGATTTTTTGGTGAGCAAGGGCTCTCTCTGCGAAATGCCAGCTGCCTTGATATGTAAATGAGTCTTCAGACTAGAGTCTTTAAGAGTTTAAAATGGTGAGGCTAAGGTGCTTTCCTACAGCGTCACATTCAGGTGCTCAGCTCTACCAGGTAGGTGAAATGTTTTGTAATGTTCTGTCCATGCAGAGCAGACACAAAGGAAACATCTCAAAGAACTGTGCTACATAAAGTCCTTTAAGCCTTTTTTCAGAAAGCAATTCCCACTTCTTCAGTGTTGGCTGTCACATCCCAGCTGGAACAGTGCCTGGTGTACCAGAGGGGGGAGAATTGAACTTTTTCCTTTACTAAAGTGAGTATTCATACAGTAAGGAGTCTGTGGAGCACTGGTATGTCAGTAGCCAAAAGTTTAGCCACAATACTTGAGCAGACTCAACATATATATTCCTGTTAGCTGAGAATGGAATCTACATTTGTTATGCTATACAGACATTATTAAAATCCATTATTAAAATTCACTTTTTAAGTGTTCATTCAGACCAGGTCAGAAACTCAACCTTCATGACTAGGAATAGTTCAGGTATACAGAGAGTGCCTCTATCAATGCTAAGCAGCTGAAAGAGAAGGGAAGTGTAAGGCCAAGAATGTAACAGCCTAGCCCACAATGTTTTTATCCCAGGGTAGGTTCCTTAAGCCTGTTGGACACATGCTGAGCTAAAACCAGCTCAAAACACACCATGAGTAGAAAACATGTAGCCCATGAAATGTGATACATGCTTCTTTTCTCACTGTCTCTTATGTCACTGTATGCCATGATATAGTACCATCAAGATCTTCCTAGCTATTATCAAATATGTCTTGCCTCACAAAGGAAAAAAATTGCAAGCTACAGCAAACAAAAATCCCACCAACTGTAAATCTTCTTGCCCAAATATGAGCTAGTCCTCTCACCCAAAGCATCAGTTGCAGGAGCAATCTGATTGTGAAGTACACATTGTTTATAGAAGGCAAAACAAATGAAGAGTGAAGAATGATAATGAATGAATAAAGATGAATAATGCGAAGGAAAAAGAGAAAAAGGAAAACAAAAAGGAAAGAGGGAATTAAAATAGCATGGTTTTCCCAACCGTAAGTTAATTTCTATTTGTCATTCAGGATTTGATGGCGACATAAGATGTCAACTCAGACATTACTGTTCTGGAGTAGGGAGATTTAACACAGAGCTGATGGACACACTTTTCAGCTGGACTGAAACACAGAGCAAACAAAAGGCAAATTAACTGTGCTTTTAATTAAATCTCATAGAGGACAGGAGTAAATATAATTTTCATCACGATGTGCACTGAGAAAAGGGAATACAAATTTACAGTGAAATGAATGTGGTTCCAGTAATTATTCCTTATTTTATCCTGGAGAACTTTTTTTCCAAAGTGTCCCGTAGGAAGAATTTCTGGTTTAAATAGTGAATTTTACAATGGAAAAAAGTGTTTTAAGATTGTGTATGCTGCACTGATTTCCATTACAATTTATAGTACAATTTAGGCTGTATCTTATTTAAAGGAGTTAATATAGCTTAACAGATCCATAGTCCTGACAGAATTAAAAATTAAAAATATATTGAAAATAGTTTTTTCAAATTATTTAGACTTTTTGGAGGGCTCCTTATCTGCATCTTGACTATTATGTAATCTATGCCTCTTGGCCTAGAAATGGAAAGATATTTTCTTGTTTGGATAAAGAATTTTCCATGCAAAAAATCATTTCTTGATTTAAATAAAGGGACAGGGAAAGAGAAAGATACTGAATATGAAATAATTTGAAAAATAAGCTAAATTAATAAATCAAAAGATAAAAATGTTCATAGATTTCGAACAAAGAAAAAATCAAAGGCAACGTAGTTCCACTAATTTTCCAGCAAATCATTGTTTCACACATAAAATAACATTTGCAAAGAAGTGCAGACTTGATGCTAGTCACAGTGGATTATGGGGCACACTGCATTTCACAAGTATCCCTCTCGAACCAAAAATTTGTGTGTAGAAAGATAGACTGTAAACTGAACATATTAATGCTTCCAGACAGAGCAATAAACATGCCACCGTGGTTATTATGTCAGGCAAGGTCAGATCACCTTTATTATTTACTTTGTGAAATGGGATTTTAAGAAAATTCCTTTTTCAAACATTGTAATGCTGAAATGTGTGCTGTAAAATGCAAGTCTAAAAGTTTCAAAGACCATGAATATGCACATGAACAGATCTAGGTTTGTTGGAAAAGAAATTTTGTCAAATTTACAAATTTAGTTTGATTTTACTTATATAAAACAGCAACACTTGTGCATTTACAATTGAAATACTGAATTAGGTCTTTATATTGAAAATGATCGAGCAGCAACAGCTTTTTTTTTTTTTTTAAGGAGGTGCTAATTTATCATGCAAGGCTAAAAAAGCTCTCTAGAAACAGCAGTGAGAGACAGATAATCTAATATGGCAAAGGAAAAATTTCCGTAATTTCTGTAGTAGAATATTTCCTAATTTCCCTTGCAAGTTCTGAGATTCATATCAGAAGGGAAGACAGAGAGAAATATTTTCAGAAGTTTAAACAAAACATAAAAGCTTATTTTCTGTTTGGACAGTGATTTACAATCTGTATAAAAAACCAGCTAACGTGATCCCGATTCAGAAAATTATTGTCATACTTTTCTTTGTAATCTAAAACTTCGTAGTATCCGAGGCAGGAATATTCACAGCTATCTGACAATTAAACGAACCACACATTTTTAAACTATTGTAATTTTTTTGTTCCACTGTTTTTGTGGGGGAGGGGAAAAAAAAGTTATTTGCAAAAGCATATAATTTATTTCTTAAATGGCATTTCTAGGAAGTACTAAGTTCACATGAAGAAAATAGGGAAAAGAAGTGAGGTAAAAATTGAATAAGGGGGAGAAAAAAAAAAGCAAATGGTAAGAAATCTTGCTTATGAGAATTAATCCAGACATTTTGGAAGGGAGGCAAGAACCAAAATGTAGGGTTCATGAACAAAATACATTAAACACCCTGCATGTGGGGAACACAGAGAGGATAACAAGAAAGCATAATGATGCTTAAAAGATAAGCATAAAGATGCATCATACTTGAATGGCATTAGGAACAATCCCCTCCATATTGATCTCTCAGTTAAGGATGTTGAGTTGATAAAAGTTCTAATTTAACAGCTAGTAGTTCCATGATCACCTTTGTAATGTTCCCTCTCACCTTTCCTAGAGAAGAGAAAGCACCTTTCCTGCTTTTTTTGTTTGCCATTCACTATATTTTGCTTCTACAATTTAGCCATTACATGTAAATTATTGTCTTTTACTCTATTATTGAGTTGAACAAATTACAGTTTTAAAGAGCTATACATAGGATTGGCAAGTAAGTGGTAGGCAGGTGTATTTATATGTGTTTTTCTACTCTAACCTTCTCAGATGACAGTGATGGATAGTGGGGTGCTGGCACACAATAAAACTGAATGAAACACTGAAATCTTGAAATCTCTAAAGCTAGATTTTATAAAAAAAATGTTTCAGAGCATGATATACAAATACTGAAAATTGAAATATTTTCCATTAGACTTGCAAATCAATATTTACAAATAAATCTAATATGATTCTGCTCTCTGTTGCAGAGTCTCTATAATGATTGAACCTGCTCAGGTCAGACTCCCTGAAGCCTGCTGTTACACTTCTGCTTCCTTTGCTCCATGCCCATGGGACCCTAACTGAATACATAATTTTAGCAAAGAACCATGAGCCTTGCCCCCTCTGGCAGAAGAGCCCATCTGATTCATAGTTCAGCTGCCACAGATACATAAACAAGATAACAATCTGCTCTGATACCCAACCACATTCTCTTAAAACATATATGCAATCCATTGTCTTTTCAACAAGGTGCAAACATGTGAATTACACCAAGTTTCGCAGCTGACAAAAGTGATTCTTCTCTGTGTTGCTTATAGAACTTGACATATTCACACTAAACTAGAGAAAGCTAGCAGCCCTGTGGAAGGCCCTTTGATTGTCTAGAAAGACAATTACAACACAAGCTGTAAGGCACCCGATATTAGGCTAATCCTCAAAATGCCTGCAGTCAGCATTATTGCTAACAGTGAAGAACAAGCTGTGTTCATTTATGATGCACTTTCTGCAGTTCTGGAATTCCCAGGCTGGTTAATTCTGATTACAGAGCTTTTTGCATGGAACTTCTGGTAGTAATAACCAGGCCCTTAAAATCAGCAGTTTTAAAATTCATACATTCTCTCATTTTTACTTTTTAGGTCTTTTCTTGTGTATTTCAAAAAGGTAAATATGTGTTTTATATGTGAGCTGGTTTTAATTTAAATCTGTTTTCAACACTTCACAAATCAGTAAAAGATGAAAATCTACAGAATTTAACTCAAGAGTCATGCTAAACTTGCAGTTAAAACAATAACTTCTATTTCCCAGGGCATTTGCAAATGTCACAGCTATACTAAATACTGTAATTTGCAGTCGTAGGCCATTACTTCCACTTAAAGTTGAAATGACCATAAACAACATATAATAGGAGAATTTATATCATTATGAAACTTTTTCATATTTATAACTACTTATATATATATATATATATTAATATTTTTCCAGAACATAATTTTTGATGATACTATAGCTATATAGGTGTCATTTATATTTAAAAATACAGTATAGTACAAAATCTGAGGCATTATGGCATTATATTCTGCTGTATAGTCTCTGCAAGACTATTCGAGTTCAGAAGAGTCATGATTTGTGAAAGAGTATTTAGCATAAATAGGACTGAGCATGTAAACAACTGTAGAGGGATAGAATGTAAGAAAATAAAGATCGTGCAGAAGGTATAGGTGCTTCACAATAAGATGGCCACAATTGGTAAGCCCGACATGAATCTGACATGATCCTGTGGTGATTCAGGTACAAAACTGTAGAGAGAGCAGTAAGGAGGGGATCCTGTGGTGGTTTGGGAAAAACGACTTAAATATTAAGCAATGTGATCCCAAGGTGATTCAGGAATATGACTGTAGACCTAAGAGAAATAAGACAGTGGAGTTAGGCAGACCAAGAGCCTGGGAGCCTTAAAATCCCGATGAGCTATAGCCAGGCAGACCTGAGAGCCTAGAAGTCTGGACAATGTATGAGATATCACCCCCACGAAGAAGAGCGCTGGATATGAGGAGCAGACGCCACACACTTTGTTTATTTGGTGCATTGGAGTGAGCCCTGTGCCCCTGCCAAGGTATGGTCGCAGTCCAGAGAGGACCCAGGTGTGTGCCAGGACACAGAGTGGCATGGTAGCAGCGGCAAATGGCCTGGCCACAGCAGTAGCCAGTGTCTCAGCAACAGCATGGCACCTGAGGAGTACAGGGGGAAATCTGCGAAGTTGCTGCTGCACGAGCACTGGAACAAAAGCAACCTAGAGCTCTGAGAGGCGGAGTCAGAGCTGCACAGACAATATGTAAGAGAAACCTCCTAAAATTGCATACTGGCCATCTCCCCAGTAACCCAATGTGATTCAGGACTGGGCTGCAGGGCAAGGTGCAGCTGGAGATGGAGCCCAGCATAGCACTGAGAGCAGAAGGGAATGCTGCCTGGTCTGGACCTGACAGATTTCCACACCTGGAGCACAGGTGAACTGCTGGGGACACAATGGGAAATAACGTATCAAGTGAAGAATTGATTGTTTCATCTACATGGAAAACAGCAGGGCAAGAGAGGCTTGCAGTGGCCAACTAATACAGCAAAGAACTGTAAAAGGAAGAAGAGAATTAATAAACCAGCAGTGGGAGCTGGGGACAGAGTAGCTCTATCATTCAGTATGGTGTATTTGTTTGCTGATGAAACATGTGCATTTTGTTTGGGAATTGCAGCTATTAATTTTGATTAGGCATAAGTGTAAAAGTTCATATTCCATAAGCATAAGTACACTCGACAGATACTGGATCGATGGCTCAAGTTGTATAGCTATTGATAAAATTGTGTAACTGTTGATTTGCTACTAGCCTAATATACAGCTTTTTACTTATTCTTGTGAGTTGCCTTATAAAGTTGTACAGCTATTGATACTGTCAATATTCTAGAAGTGTAAGTATAAGAATTTCTGATAATATGTAGTGTAAGTTTGAGTAATGAATCAAGGTCAGCGCACAGACACATTCCAAAATTCTTTTGCAAAGGGCCCTGCAAAAGATAGTAAACACATTAGTTGATGAAAAGTCATAGGTTGATGTTCTAGACTGTGAAAAGCAAAGCAAAATCAGAACTTAGAAACTATGTTACTACTGTGACTGTTGCCTGAACATGTGTATATTGTTGATCCTAAGTGAGATATGTGAATATGTTATAATATCAATTTACTCAAACATATCTTTCCAGAGATGTTGCAACTTTGTAATTAAAAGAAAAGGGGGAATTGTGGAGGGATAGGATGTAAGAAAATATAGCTCAGAAGGTATGGGAGCTTCACAATAAGATGGCAACACACAACTGAGTTGGGAACTGCTATAAAAAACTGATCTTTGTAAATGTCCTTAGACCTTAAAACTTTGATGTCTTTGCCCAACAAAGTCCCTTTATCACCTTAGTTCTTCTTTCCAGAAGAGATACATTGGACTAGTGCCTTCAAATTTCAGCATCAGCCAAAGTTCTCCTTTATCGGCCATAGCTGCCACCTTTGCCAGTCCAAAATTCATTCTAAGATAGAGAAAACTTGTTTCTTTATAAATAATTAATTTGGAAATTTTAAACTTTGGTAAGTGCTACAATTAATTATATAGAGAGACAGAGAGAACCCTAGACAGACAAAAAAAACCCCCACTTATGCTCTTCACTTTCAGCATTTGTCAGTCTGTTAAACTGCAAAATCATAGAACTGTAGAACGGTTTGGGTTGAAAGGGACCTCGAAGACCATCTAGTTCTACCACCCCCCCCTGTTGTGGACAGGGACACTTTTCATTAGACCAGGCTGCTCAAAGCCCCATCCAATCTGGTCTTGAACACCTCCTGGGACAGGATATCCACAACTTCCCTGGGCAACCTTGTTCTAGTGCTTTACCACCCCCACAGTAACCTCTCATCTACATCTCTCTCACTTTGAAGCCGATTTTCTGCCTTGTCTTGTCACTACATGCCCCTGTAAAAGGTTCCTCTCCATCTTTCTCACAGGATCCCTTCAGTTACTGGAAGGCTGCAATTAGGCCACCCCAAAGCCTTCTCTTTTACAGTCTGAATAACCTCAGTTCTTTCAGCCTTTCCTTATATGAGAGGTGCTTCATCCCTCTGGCCTCCTCTGGACTCACTCCAATAGTTCCATGTCCTTTCTGTGCTGGGGACCCCAGGGCTGGATGCAGCGCTCAAGGTGGGATCTCACCAGAGTGGAGTGGAGGGGCAGAATCCCCTCCCTTGCCGTGCTGGCCACACTGCTTTGGATACAGACCAGGATACAACTGGCTTTCTGGGCTACAAAAACACATTCCTGAGGCATGTTCAGCATCTCATCCACCAGCGTGCCCATATCCTTCTTGTTAGGGCTTGTTGGAGACTGAAATGTTATATTTCATGGCTTAAACATCCTCATGAAGGACTTTGACCTATTATAGCAGAACTGTATAACAAAGGCTGCATGAAAGACCACCACACCCTGACTGAGGCCCAGCACTGCATATTGGAGATAAGATAAAGTGACTCAGGTCTCAGGTAGGGAAAAAGAATACATTCACAGGATTAAGCCTAACACCTTCAGAGTGGAGACCAAAGCCATGGGTTTATCAGCTGCCAAGCTTGAACAGACCCTCACACCAAAGGATGGGGGAGTAGGAGAGGTTTTGGATGTGTGGTGAAAAAATCTCTGGTCCAAGGCAGCTATAACCTATCCTCTGCTGCGCAGACCAGCTCAGCTGGAGGGCCATTCACCCAGGGAAAATCTGCATCCGTATGAGGGACAGCAGAGGGGGTGTCATGGCCCATGAAAGGCCCCTCCAATAGGGGTCCCCAGACCCTGTACAAGAGCACTGCAACAGATACAGGATATTGCAAAGGACAGTGTCAAACTTGCCCACCCCAGGAAGGCACCTGGGTGCTACCACCTGGCTAAAATGTGTAGCAATCCATTGGATTGCAAAATTTTTGGTGGCTCAGGACTATGAGAGACGCTCACCACCAAGAAGACCAGATGGAGGGGAGCAAAGAAACGGTGTTGGTACCCAAAAAAGGGTGATATGTTTCTACTTAACCCTGCTCACTCTCCCTGTCCTGTCTGCCCCATCCATCTTTCTTTCTTTCTTTCTTTCTTTCTTTCTTTCTTTCTTTCTTTCTTTCTTTCTTTCTTTCTTTCTTTCTTTCTTTCTTTCTTTCTTTCTTTCTTTCTTTCTTTCTTTCTTTCTTTCTTTCTTTCTTTCTTTCTTTCTTTCTTTCTTTCTTTCTTTCTTTCTTTCTTTCTTTCTTTCTTTCTTTTCTTTCTTTCTTTCTTTCTTTCTTTCTTTCTTTCTTTCTTTCTTTCTTTCTTTCTTTCTTTCTTTCTTTCTTCTTTCTTTCTCTTTCTTTCTTTCTTTCTTTCTTTCTTTCTTTCTTTCTTTCTCTTTCTTCTTTCTTTCTTTCTTTCTTTCTTTCTTTCTTTCTTTCTTTCTTTCTTTCTTTCTTTCTTTCTTCTTTCTTTCTTTCTTCTTTCTTTCTTTCTTTCTTTCTTTCTTTCTTTCTTTCTTTCTTTCTCTTTCTTTCTTTCTTTCTTTCTTCTTTCTTTCTTTCTTTCTTTCTTTCTTTCTCTTTCTTTCTCTTTCTTTCTTTCTTTCTTTTCTTTCTTTCTTTCTTTCTTTCTTTCTTCCTTTCTTCCTTTCTTCCTTTCTTCCTTTCTTTCCTTTCTTTCCTTTCTTCCTTCCTTTCTTCCTTTCTATTTCTTTCTCTCTCTCTCTCTCTTTCTTTTTTTCTCTCTTTCTTCTTTTCTCTCTCTTTCTCTTTTTTCTCTCTCTCTTATTCTTTCTTTCTTTCTTTCTTTCTTTCTTTCTTTCTTTCTTTCTTTCTTTCTTTCTTTCTTTCTTTCTTTCCTTCTTTCCTTCTTTCTTTCTTTCTTTTCTTTCTTTCTTTCTTTCTTTCTTTCTTTCTTTCTTTCTTTCTTTCTTTCTTTCTTTCTTTCTTTCTTTCTTTCTTTCTTTCTTTCTTTCTTTCTTTCTCTTTCCCTCTCTTACTATGAAATAAAATATATCTTTTTTTTGGCACCAACATCTAGCCTCATTTTGCTTTCGTTATATTTTGGGGTGTATTTCAAATCTTTCCGATTTCAATCCATTTTTTTCACAGAGACTTAGTTTTCTTTGCTCTTTTGTATTAAGAAGGGATTGTAACAGTGTTGCTCTTGATGTGTTCATCCCCCAGACTTGCCTGATACCAGGGGTTGCCCCAACCCCATGGTGATGACCATGGTAAAGCAGCTGTCCCTCTGCAGCTCATGCAGATCCACTGTGGACTTTGTAGTTCTGGATTAACAGTTGAACTCAATGATCTTAACGGTGTTTTCCAATCTAAATGATTCTCTACAGGAGCAGCAGAGCTGTACCATCTGTTCCACTTGTCTAAATGCAGTAGCTCAAGGGAACTGTACAGCTGCTCATTTATCAAATTTTACAAGTACCTGTAAAGCAAAATGTTTTGTCTGGATGAAATCCCTCTTTCCAGCTCTCAATTTTTTATTTTTTTTCTCAAACAGCATTGACTAAGTGAAAATAGCTGATCCCAGCTAGTCACACTCAAACCACTGAGACTTTTGGGACTTATTAGTGAAAGTAGAATTCATCAACTAACAAATTCCTAGTGTATACGCTCAAGCCAAAAACAGTGCTATCCATCCCCACGACATATTTATTTTCCAGCTGGAAAATATACTCAACAACTCCCCAACCTGCAAGGAATACTTACAATTTTCTTTTTAGACGGGAAGCAGTATTGCCTCATTTTGTCTCATCATCTCTCTCAGACTGCAAATGGCATAATGATAATGAATGACATTATTTGCACGGCAATGATTTGACTCAAATAATGGAAGCACAATCCTTCTGAAGAAAGCTGACAGCAGTGAATCTTAGATGTTACTGGGAAAACAAACAGGCAATTACTGGCCTTTGACAGCTGAACTTCCCAGCTGAACAGGAAGTATGAAAGAGGAATGCCTAAATCAGTGTCTCCAAATGATTTCTTAAGAAATCCCAAACACCACCACAAAAACAACAAAAACCTCCCAAGTATATTAAACATTTACAATTATCGTAAATGTAGTAGGAAGGAAAAATATAGACACCAAAAGGACAAAACCTTGATACGTCTGTAAATAGAGTGGGCACCGGGAACTCACAATGAGGGGGTCCTCAGAATAAGGACATCATCCTGTTGGAGTGAGTCCAGAGGATCAGAGGAAGGGAGCACCACTCCTATGAGGAAAGGCTGAGAGAGAGTTGGGATTGTTCAGCATGGAAAAGAAAAGGCTTTGAGGTGACCTAATTGCAGCCTTCCAGTACCTGAAGGGATTAGGTAAAGGAACGATGGGGCAAGATTTTTACCAGGGTATAACAGGGACAGGACAAGAGGCAACGGCTTCTAACTGAAAGAGTGTAGGATTAGATTGGATATTAGGAAAAAGTAAGGGTGGTGGAGGCACTGGAACAGGTTGTCTGAGGAAGATGTGTCTATCCCATCCATGTCCCCTCTTGGTTCAAGATCAGATTGGATTGGACTCTGAGCAACCTGGTCTAGAGAAAGGTGTCCTTGTCTACAGCAGGGGTGTTGGAAGTGGACTTCAAGGTCCCTTTCAGCTGAAACCATTCCTTGATTCCATGCCACCATGAGCTACCAGCAAACCCCTGCTCCCATGTCTGCAGGACATCCGCCCTCCTTCTTCACTGACCTTGGTGCATAGCTGTTCCTTTCACACATTCTCATTCCTCTCTTCTCTGTCCACAATAACTTCTCAGCAACAGCACATTGTTTTTGCCTTCTAAGATGTGTTATCACAGAGGTGTTACTACTATCTGTGCTCAGCCTTGGCCACTGGCAGCTCCATCTTGGACCCAGCTGCCATTGGCTCTGTTAGACATGAAGGAAGTTTACAGCAGCTTCTGAGAGAAGCCAGCCTGGTACCCACCCGCCGACCCCCCCCATTACCCTAATCTTGCCATGCACACCCAATGCAACCTATTCCCAGGAGTTATCCTCGCATTTTGAGCAATACAGGAGGTTGGCACAAGGTATATTTCCGATATGTCAGGCAGTAAATTTCAAGAGCAGCCCTTGGCACTGGATTAAATCGGATATCATGTTGGCACATGGGAGATTTCACACATCAGTTGTTCCAGTCAAAGGGTTCTTACTGATACATCCTTATTTCCTTATTACATCCTTATTTCCTTATTTTGTCCTTTAGGTTCAAGAAATAACAGTTAATGAAAAAATGCAAATATCTTGCATGTGGGATCACATGGAACCTTGAATCTCATAAAAACTTGTCTATGTAAAGATTCATATTAAGAAAAAGAGTTGGACATTTAGAATAAATGTTTATGACCTTTCAACTTCCTTTTGGGGATTTAAATAGGGGTATTATGTTATGCCTGGTTAATCAGACCTTTTGAAATACACAGTGCTCTATAATGGAACCCAGGTATATATCTTTAGAGTGTAAAGTGAAAAATAAAGGAAATTTTTATTCCACGAAAGGATAATGATTTTTCAGACATCAAATGACAGTTCATAGTGATGATTTTGTATTTGTTAAAAAAACCCCACATAAAATACAGGTTTAAATGCATAGGAAAACACACTGAAACATACACAGAAATATAAACAAACTCCCTGTTATCTCACTTGCTGTCACTTTTCTTAGCAGACACAATCACAACCATTCTCCTCTCATCTTTAGATCTGAAAAATTCACTGCAGTGTCATTTCCATTTTCTAAAAATGCTTTCTCTGGTCCTATCAGTCTTTAGGGATAGATTTATACAGCAGAGTCCAGAGCTAGTCCAGGATAACTGTGAAAGGCCAGACTAGCAAATAGAACACATGGCAGAAAATTTATTTGTTGTTCTACATAGATATAATCCAAACTTCACACTTCTTTCTGAAATAGGACCCAGCTGAAAACCCAAAGCAAAATTTGTGACAAAAATTCTAGCAGCAATGAAGCTTCCACACTGATGAATTTTTATTGATTTTAGTATATAGCTATGATTTTTAAGTTTGTGTGGAAGTGAAGCGAAATTCCTCCCCAGAGAATTTCAGATTTCTTGATAGGAATTTTTTTCTCCCTTTAAAGTTTCAGTTTTGTACCAAGCTTCAAAATGAGCAATTGTAATGCATGGTACATGGTACAATTGTCTAGATTTTGCTTTATTCTGATTCTAATGTGCATATGTGCATTTGTTAAACATGAACATACTTTGTGAGATTTTAAATGGCAGACCTGAACTGTACAAATACTTCTTTATGCTCTGCATGACAGGTTGCAACTTTGTGCTTGTACAGTGAAAATTAAAATAAGTTTTAATACTTACGAAGGGTTACAAAACACTAAACTAATTAATATACCAGACTTCTAGTAAATTCAGTATCCATGTTACATAAATAAAAGACATAAAAATATTTTCTCTAGTACCTGGAACAAATATTACCTGTATTTCATGTATATTCAGTTCAATGGATAAAAATAATCCATATTCCCTTTATAATGATAAGCTTATTTGAGCTGTCAGGTGAGAAAGAGAGTGGGGAAAGAGAAAGTAAGGGAATGGTACATATTGAATGTGGGCATTTTGTTTAGAAAAAATATATTTTAAAAAGGGAATAGCTGAAAATGGGAAAAGAACTCCTGGGTAGCAGTGATAAAGCAGAAAGAACAGAATCCGATGTACCACAAATACACCTAATCTCATCCATTATTTGTATACATTACCTTGGCTGCAAAAGTTTGCAATACTGAAGATTTTTTCAATAAGAACTAACCATGAAATATACTACTTTGATTCAAAACTGAAGGAAAACTGAAGAAATTCTTATTTTTCTTTTATTCAAAATCTAGTGTATTTTTTTCCTTCAGGTCATGGTCCGGTTTTCAGCTTTATGCTGTGACTCCAAAAGAATTCTAAAAGCACAGGGAAAAACTGAGACATTGAAACATGTACCTTCCATCTTATTTATTAATTTTTTAGTACTGAGGGCTTGCACACTTTACATTTCATAGCACTGTCCAGAGCAGAAGAAATTATTTATAAAATAAATAATTAAATAGATTATTTGATAAATTCAACCTTACGCTCTCCATGTAGAAAACATATACATGGACTTCATTTGCCCAAATTTTGATTTATTTAAAATAAATGCAAAGATTTTTCAATTTTTTCTTTTAATTTCCTAGTTCTGGGTCTTGTCCTGCATTTGTCTGAAAATGTGTGAGGGGATATTTCAGATTTCTATGGTTGTATTAACATACACTGCCTAATTTTTCTCCCCATCTCTAATCCAGTAACACAATCAAATTACACCTAAGAAGAAAGCAGGGAGCAGAGATAAGAGACTCAAAAGAGCTATGTAACAACCAGACAAACATTACCACTAATAATGTGAAGTTTTAGTTATATGTGGAACATGAGGGAGATTGCTGATGTGACTGCAATGCCACTGTCAATTACATTTAAAAGATCATTGGGACTGGGAGAAGTTTCCATTAAGTGGGAGAGAGTAAATATTACTCATATCTTCAAGAAGGACAAAAAGCAGGATCTGGCCAACTGAGGGCTACTCACCCATACCTCAGTCGTTGCGTAGATGATGGAGCAATTATTAGTCAAAAATATTTCTAGACATATAAAGGATGAATAATTAGCATGGAAGGGAAATCATGCTTAACCAATATTACAGCCTTCTACAATGAGGTGGCTACGGATAGGTGATGGAAGAGCAGTGAATGTGTTTACCTCTTTAATAAGACTTTGGACGTGTTGTCCCATAATATCTTCCTAGAAAAGTTGACAAAGTACAGATTAGATGAGTGCACAGTGAGGTGAATCAAAAACTGAATGAACTACCAGACCCAAAAGGTTATCAGTGGTACAGAATTCAGTTGGTGGCAAGTGTCTACTTCTGCTCCTGGGGCCAGTGCTGTGTAACATCTTCATCAAGAACCTGTACTCTAGGACAGGACTTTCTGCAAGTTAATAGATGATACAAAACTGTGAGGAGTGACTGATACACCAGATGGGTATGCTGCCACTATGAGAGACCTCAACAGACTGGAGAATCAAGCCAAGAAGGATCTCATGAAGTTCAACAAGGAGAAATGCGAAGTCGAGCATCAGAGGATGAACAAACCCAGGCATCTCTGCCCACAGAGAGCCAAGTGGCTAGAAAGATATACCTCCGAGAAGAAACCTTCAGAGTCCTCATGGACAGCAAGCTGTATCGCCCAGCAGTGCATCCTGGTGGCAAAGAAGACCAGTGGCATCCTGGTCTGCATTAGGAGGAGCATCACCATTGCCAAAAAGTGAAGAGAGTCAGTCTTAATGTTCTACTCAGTTCTGGACCAAATGGTCTCGAGACAGTTTGTTACCTCAGCCATCCTGGTATTCTGTGATTTCAGATATCTGCTGTGAGTGTACTGTGGCTGGATAGAGCTGATTGGGAGTTGATATTCACTGTTTCTATAAAAACTGCAAAACATTTTGATAAGCAAACCTTTTTCATTCTCTCATTGGAAGTTTTGAGCTGCAAGACTCTGAATGAAAAATTATACATGGCATTCCACAAAATTTACTGGAGGAATAAATGCTCACAAAATCAACTAATTAAAAGCAATTCCCTAAAAACATATTCTCCAAAAATTTCAAAGTAACACTCTCTGCGCATACATAGAAAACAGCAAAGTGCATTACTTGGTTTAATTCAGGAGACTTTTACAGGGAAAAAAACTAAAACACATTCATTAACACCTTTTGCATCTCACGGCCGAAAAAACAACTGCAAGCTAACATTTCATTGGTGCTATAAATTTTAAAAAGCAATAAAAAATTCATTATGCATAAATTCTCTCCATAATTAAATGCTTTAAGGAAGGTTTTACTGGTCTTCTAATCTTATGTCCCCCATCCAAATATTTTAATTTCAATATTTTGGAATATGCCTTCTGTTAAAAGTGCAAAACCAAAATCAAAACCAAACCAACCAACATAATAACAAAACAATTTAAGAGGATGGAAAAGAATAACTCTTGAAATTCACATTGTGAACTTCTTGGGACAGGAAAATCACTGCAGTCCTTTTTTCTCCCTTTTGCTCATTTTCCCATGCAGTGATCTGGAGAAAGGAGACCCCTATTACCCTGTTTTCTCCTCTGTCTTCTCCAAGAGTTGCTATGGTTACAAACTATCCAAGCAGACTGGCATTTCTGTGCACACAATCACTATGCTTTGCAAAAAGGGAACTGAGGTCTCCCATACATTCTATTCCTCCCCATCTTCTGTACCTCCTACCCTCTCCTTCTTTCAGAACTGTACCCTTTGAAAACTCTTAGGGAGGTTTGCTTAATTAGGGATGTGAAACATTTTCCAGTACCAGGCTAAGTATGATGCCATTTTTCTCATGTCTAAAGACAGGATTTCGTAACTGCAAATACATGCACATAATTATGTATGAATATTATTTGGGGTTCAAAAAGAACCCCAAATAGTAACTCACATAAAGAAAGTTATGTGTGAATTTTTGTTTTATTTGTCATTTATATTATATTCTCCTTTCCAGCAAAGATCACTGAAAGATGATTCTAAGAGAGTATCTAGGACAATGTTTGATGTAGAAATTCTAGGCTTCATTTTAGTAACCATACTAATTCTTATAAGATATATGCAAACCCGCAAAAATGTATTTGTTCATATGAAAGAAAAGCATTAGCATTATATTTATACATATATATTGTTTTGAATACATTTTGCTTCAACAAACAAAATTAACTTTTAATGTAAACATTTGAAATCAGAACCAGTCACAAGTGGAAACTCTTTGTGAAATATATAACTAGTTTCAGTATTCCTTTAGGCCTAAAAACCTATTTGCACACCACTGGTTAAAGTTACAAAATCTTGTGCAATTTATTTGCAGTCGGTGCAAAATTTAAAGTTGTTTCTTTGCCTCAATGGCTTTCAATGCTTTTTAAATAATTATGACTTGAATTTCATAGTTCATGCCATTTGGATACTGCTGAGATGGGCAATCTTTATAAAAAGTCACTGCAATACAATGTCCTATACTATGCTAACTTTGGCAATAATTTAGAATTTTTGCTGCTTTTTTTGGTTATTATGGTTTTTTTCCCTGTGGCATTTGCCATCTTTTCAGCGCAGCAGCTCTTACCAGTTCTGATCAGTCAGGGAGATGGGTTACTTTGACACAACTCCTGTGACAAATTTGAGTTTTTCATTGACAACTTTTAGAGGGGCCTTGTTTGAGCAGTTCTACAGTAACTTTTGTATCTTTAAACCTAGTATCAATATAACCTTCTTCCCCATCAAAAAAAGGCATCTGTAGACTACACTAGCAATTACATGTCTCATCCACCCTCAGTGGACATTGCTATCTCATGGAAAGCAAACAAAAACTACATATTGATTTCTTTTTCTTATCTATAATTGTTCTTTCCTCCTATGTCATTCTAGGCTTTGGGTCTTACAGACATCATGCAATAAAATAAGGTCTGTTTTTCTCCCCAAGCTTCTCTGAAAGCTCTCTTAGTGATTCTGTCTGTTAACAGGACAATTACAGAAACCCATCGTTCAAGCTCAGATCTCTAAAACACAGTCAGTCTACATTATCAGATCATCACATGAATGCTACATTTGGCTGTTACTGAAGAAATGAGAGATTTTCAAAACAAGCAGTTTAATAAAACTCTCCAGACTAAACTTTTTATTGAGTAAATGTTACTGGTATTTCTCAAGGTGGAGAAACACCCATTTCTTGTTGATTTTTTGCCTTGTTTTCAGAAAATCTTTTGTGTATTGTTGTGAAGCATAAGCACAGAAGAGACAAGAATTTCAGTCAGAACTAGATAACTGTGAAAGAGTGAAAAACACATGAATGCATCCATATGCTGTTAGTAAGAGAGAGTTTTCTCATTATTTTTATTTTTTTCTGTCAAAATTGTGGTATCTCTGTATATGCATATGCATCTTCTGTACATTTATGAACAAAAAGAATCCCCAGATGTTCAAGATCTTATTTAGAGGCAGCACTTGAAGACTGAACTGCAAAATCTTGTAGATAGAATCAGATTCTTGTTTTATAAGCCACTTTTCTTTCACCTTTCTCATAAATATGAGTTCAAGAATCTGATACCTGTTTTAACATCTGTTGACTGAAAATTCAGTTCAAGCAACAAGGCTGCTGATATGTGGAAATCTGGGAACTAATGAGACAACAAAAATTTGACTAGTCCCTTTAGACACTTACACTGGTTTTGGAAATAAAAGATGCCAGTTTGCATGGAAAAAGGTCTTTATAGTTCTTTGCAGAAAAGAAATACTTATTGCTAATATTTGAAAAGCGTTCTCAGCCAAAAGAGGAAGTAATTGATATAGCTATAGATCACTAGACACATACATGTATATCTTATAGTTTTTATGGTCATGTGTCTTAGTTTAAGAAAATTCTGTGTGGCAAAGACTCCAAAATGAGTTACCTCCCCTTTAGTTTTATCCACTCCCCTTTCACCAATAAGAAGAGACAAATGAGAGAAGATGTAAGTGAAAAAATAACAGTTTACTAAAAAGAAAAGCAGCAACAACCAAGACAACAGCAATAAGCCCAATAACAGCAATAACAACACACAAAGGTGCTGACTCATGTGTCCCCTGGGCACAAAGAAAGCAAATTGGCAGAGAAGCCCCTCCTCCCAAGATGGCAGCCACCATGGCAGACCACATAGACTGGAAGACAAAGACAGTAAGATGGAGAAGCCATGTTCTCCAATGCTCAGGGATAAAAAAAGAGAGAGCTTTTTCTTTACAAGGCTTCAGTTGCAACTCAGAGACCTTCCCCAGCAACCCTCTCGGGAGCCCAGAGAGAAACAAAAGAGAGCTCTGTTTGTCCATTTCCTGTTCATAAAGAGACCCCATACCCTCTCCTTTCTGTGAACATAGGGAAAAACACACAAATCCTGTTCCCAGAGTTGCCGAGTCTAAAGGTGACAGTAAAGCAGACTGTATGGATTGATGGAGTAATATAGAATACGCAGGTTTGGGGGTTTTTTGTTTTTGTTTGGGTTTGGGGGTTTTTTGTGGGGGGGGAAGGGAACACTTAGGACACTGTGACTTCCTAGTTGTGTAGTTCATGTGAACTTCTGAGATGTTCTAGGATGTCTCAAATTTCTAAGCAGTTGAAATCTGTTCTGAAATAGAATAAAAGAATGGTTGGAAAGGCATCTGGAGACTGACTGACCTCTGAATGAACCATTGAATGCCATTAGATTAAGAACTTGCATTCTTAGAAATGACTGAGTTCAAGTCGACAATTCAGAGTGCTAGGACTTAGTTTGGATGAGTCTGGAAATCTGGCAACCATAAACATTACTGGAGCCTATGAAAAGTACAAAGTCATAGAATCATAGAATACCAGCATCAAGGTAGAAAAAGATCTAGATCATTGAGGCAGGTCTTTCACTGAACATCACCATGGCAGCTAAAATGTAGCACTTAGTGCTACATCCAGTCGTTTTTTGAAGACTTCCAGGGATGGGAACTCTACTACTTCTCTGGACAGCCTTTTCCAATGTTTAACCAATTTCTGACCGAAGAAATCCTTCCTGAACCTCCCCTGGTGCAGCTTGAAGCCATTTCCTCTTGTCATGTCACTGGTTGCCTTGGAGAAGATGCCAACCACCACCTTGTTGCAACTACTTTTCAGGTAGAGTGATAATGTTTATCCTATGCTTCATCTTCTGAGAATAAACAATCCCAGCTATCTAAGCTGCTCCTTATAGGATTTATGTTGGAAATCCCTAATCAGCTTCATATGCTTCTTTGGACACATTTCAGGATCTCAATGTCTTTCCTGAACTGAGAGGCTCAGAACCGAATACAGGACTTGAAGTGTGGCCTCACCAGCGCTGAATACATTGGGACAATCTCTTCCCTAGTTCTGGACATACTATTTTTGACACAAGCCAGGATTCTGTTGACCTCCTTGGCCAGCTGGGCACATGCTGGCTCATGTTCAGCTGGCTGTCAAACAGCACCTACAGGTCCTTTCTTGCTGGGCAGTTTTCTAGCCACTCTGTCCCCAGCCTGTAGCACTGTGTGGGGTTACTGTGACACAAGTACAGGACTCAGCACTTTGCCCTGTTGAACCTTATACAATTGGCCTCACCCATCAATCCAGCCTGTCCAGATCCCTTGCAGTTTCTAGCAGATCAATACTCCCACCCAAGTCAGTGATACCTGTGTGCTTACTGAGGGCGTACTTAATGGTCTTGTCCAGATCATTGATAAAGGTGTTGAACAGGACTGGCTCCAATACTGAGCCTTGGGGAACCCAACTAGCTACTGACTGCCAACTGGATCTAGCACCAGTCACCACTGCTCTCTGGGCCCAGCCAGTTTTAAGCCAAGCCATGGCTGCCAGCTTCTCCAGTTCTCCATTTTTTTCTAATTTTTGCATTAGTAATCTGTCAAAGTTTAACAGAGTAGCACAGTAAGGACATATCAGACTTTAGTACCTATATAATTTTTCATAGCACTTCATTTTTTATGTTCTATGAAATTGTTTACATTTGTGTTGCACAGCAAGTATTTCAGCAGGAAATAGTGGACATAAATAAAGGACCTCTGCTAAAGAGTCTCCAAACTAATGTATATTTTGTGGCATCAATTTACTAAAAGAAAAATTGTTTAGGTTTATCTTCACTTCGTAAAGAATTCAGCAGTAGAAGATGAATAAAAGATTTCAGGCAGTCATTATGGAAACAAAATACCTGATAATAACATAATAACATAAGTAATGCATATTGAACTCAATGAAAAAGCTAAAAATTCTTATCTTGGTCTAATCAATACATTGGTCCATCCAGGGCAAGAAAATATAGTGCAAAAAACCTTGATTTTTTATATATATATATATATATATATATATATATATATATATATATATATATATAATCACTGTTATATCATCAGGCTCTTCAGATTTCCATTTATATAAATTAAAATTTGCTTTCTGAAGATATGAACTCCTACTGACTTCAATGTATGTAATACTGTTTCTTTGAGGATCTGAGGCAAAGCATAAAACTAACTGTAGCTTGGCATGGGGTGGGGAGGCACAGAGCTCTTTAGATAGTTCTTCTTTGTATAGCTAAATAGAAAAAGAAAAATTAGAATGGTACTTTGTAAGCTTAAAAAACTGTTTAGATTATCTCTGTAAAACCTGAAAAGTGATTTATATTTTTTGTCTGTAGTCCATATTTTGGTGTGTTATATGATTTCTATTTCTGTTAGCATAAAGGAACTCAGTTACGTGTGGATTCATCCTGCCAGTTTAAGTCATTAAAGCATCTAACTCACAGTTTTTCTATAGTCATCAGAGATACTATGAATCATCACATGGGTTTGAACAGTGATTAAATATTAAGCTCCAATTATAAGCAGATAGACTTGCCCTTTGAAGACCGTGTCCTCCTTCCCCCCGTCTCCCCCCTTTCCTTCTAATTGATAAAGAAAATACCTAAGAATGGGCTGGTATCTTAACTGAGCATCTAAAATCAGGACTAATAGCTACTGTAGGTTTGACTGTGGTTAAAGAAGTAAATGGATACTGGGCACAAAGGCCAGGAGTCCTCCATTTTCTGCTGCAGTTTGTACCATAAGTGGTTCTTAGATACTTCTAAGTTCAAACCTCAGCATTCTAATGTCAAGTGACATACACATAATGGCATACATTTAAAAGACAAAACTATCTTCCATGACAGCCATCGTAAGAGCTGCTTTTGCTATTTACCCTAGGTAGCCGTTTACTTTGTCTTGGCAGAAGTGAAATCAGGCCGATGCTTTTCATCTTCACAATTTATTTTTATGTAAGTGTGACCAGCCTGACGATTCTGACATTAGAGTCTTTGCCAACTCTCATGCAGAGGATAATCCTCCTCCTTAATTGGAACTGTTCAGTGTGACCAGCAAAGTAAGAAACTGCTGCTGCTGCATGATCACCTGCTGGCTGAAGAGGCATTTCAGGCAGACACGGGGAGCTGGGATCTAGCTGGTTTCACTTACTAAATCTTTGCTCCTGCAGTAAATTATTATCTTGTCATGTACTCGACACAGAGTCTACTGAAGGCCTTCAGAAGGAAATTTTGTCTCTTTCAGACTTTTAGTCTCAGATAGAATGGTGCAGAAAAAATATTTTTTTAATGCAAAAGAAAAAGAATCCCTTTCTACATTAACTTTGGTAAAATTATTAGGTAGTAGATCAGTTACTAGGTTGTTCCTTTTATGGAACAAGCTTATGGGATATATTGTAGAGTTTACACTGGGCCTAACTGAAATAAAAACAGTTTAAAATTTATTTCATTTTGATCAAAAACTAAACCAAAACTTGGAAATAAACTTTTATGTCACATTATGTTTAATTATGAAGGAATAAATATATGTAAATAGATTTACACATGTGACCAAGGACATTCAGACATAAAACACTTAAAAATTTAAGCCAGCATAAAAACCATTTTCTTGTGTTCAGAAGAGATATGTGTAAAAAACCTGCATGCATGTGTAGTGAAGAATTTTAAGAATCAAGAGCAAAGTTCTGCTGAGGAAAAGATCTGCCTAATGATCTCATTAATAACAATCTCGTTGGTTAAAACTCTCCTTTCCTATCCTATCTAGCCTTGACCTGACTATATTATGCAGGTTTTAAACAGCTGTTTTAGCTGTTTTGCTGAATAGATCAGCCAGCAGCACATGACCTTCAGACGCTTTTCCAGAACAGCATTATTCTGTCAGAGACACTGCCAGTAAAGGAAAAAAAAAAAAAAAAAAAAAAAAAGAAGCAAACTACCCACACAATAATAGAACTTTTTTCCATTTCAGTGGGAATCTTTTTTTGTTGTTGCTGTTTCCAGAGCTGAAGTGAACCTGATCTGCAAAGCAACTTTCTAAACAGAATAGGAAATGCAGCAAGATGAAGATCTTCAGTTGTAGTGAGAAAACGTAATGGTTTTGATTGCCATTTCCCGCCTGAAGATATGTGCTTTTGGCTTACTGTAGTACTTGAAGATCTTTCTTGTCAGCACCCCTTAGGAAAAATTGCTAAAGTTTCATGAATGTTATCTTAGAATTTTTATGATCCATTTTATTTATATCATATATATATGATCCTTATAATCCATATGTGGAGGTGTTGGACACTAAATAACATTCCTACACCTATCTAACAATATATCTAAAGAGAAATATCACTATTTGATAACATTTCTGAGTTTTGCATTTATTGCAGACTACACTGGGTTGTACTCGGGAATTTTAAAAGTATACTTTCCTCAAGAATTCAATAATCTTTATCCTACTGCACCATATTAGAATAAACTATATTGGCTACCAGTGTGATGTGGTGTCATGTGTTTATCTTAGACTCTAGTACATCCAGTCTTAAATAAAGATCTTATTACCTGTAAAACTGTGGAATGGAAATTACTTCCCTTACCCCCCCCCCAAAAAATTCACAAACCTGATATAAGAGATTGATAAGAAATTTGTCCACAGTTTAGCATCTGGTAGAATTAGACTGTAATATTGGTAGAATGATGGATATACCAAATATTTAAGTTTCTACTATAAATATAGTCCAGGTTTCTGCCAAAAATTATGGCTAGGAATTGACCATTTCATTCCTCAAAGAAAAGATCAGCGCTGGCTTTCAATTCTCACATACTCATATTGACCTACTACTGATGGTCCCCTTATGAGCCAGAACTTGTGTCAAATTCCAGTTTACTGGAAACCAAAACAGAAGAAAGTCATCTGAGTACAGTGCAACTACTGTCACTGCAGACATTCCTGAGCGTCCTGTTTGGCAGGATACTTGAGAAATTTTATTTGTACTAGGCTAACAGTGCATTCCTCTCTACATCCTCTCAGAATGTAGCAATCTTCCAACCAGTAAGAGAAAGAAAAGAAATTGTCCTCTTTTTCCTTCTCATTTTATGGAATTACAACTTTTGTATGAAGGTGAAAAATATCCTCTCTGGTTTCCAAAAAAAATTTCCTGTGTCTTCAGAAGAATCTTGGGGAAAAAAGGGGTTTTATTTTTATGTAAATAGTTTAAACAAATATCAGTCCACTTCCCTTTAGCTTTTTAGCTCTTATGACACATTTGAATTGCCATATGCCAACATATGGTTGATACAGAATGAATGAGGTCAAAACAATATTTTAGTTTTTGCATGACATTCCTATTTATGTGAATTTACTTTTACATACATCTAATATGCTCTTCCTCATATTCAACTGATGCCCAGTAATTTCCACCTAAACACGAGGAATAACTTCTTTACTATGCTCAGGAGACTGAGCCCTGGAACAGATTGCCCAGAGAGCTTGTGGAGTCTCCTTCACCAGAGACATTCAAGAACCATCTGAACACTGTCCTGTTGCACGTGCCCCGGGATGACCTTGCTTGGGCAGGGAGGTTGGACCATGCGGCGGAGCGTATGCGGCCACTAGGGCGACGTCCGGCTAGCAGAGGGTCAGTGGCCGACACCCAGCTGCATAAACCGCCAGCCCCGCTTGGCGTCCATAGGCCTCGGGCTGGGCTGGCTTGCGGACTGGGCGCGCTGCAGAAAGGACGAGACAAAGGAGTAGCACACTTGCTGGGGGTGAAGGTCGGTTTGTTGATGCCACTGGAGCACCAACCAGAGGATGGCACCAACCAGCAAATGGCCCAGAGGGGCAGGAGAAGCAGGGTTTTAAAGAAAGGGGGGTGTACAAGGGAGTGATCCACAGTGAGCCAATGGGGAAAGGTGAAAGGAGGAACTTAACATAACTGACATACAAAGGAACCCAATAAATACAAAGTAGAGGAGGGGCCCCGGGACCACAGCCAACCACAACCCCCAGAGAGAAGAAGGTTCTCGAAAGCTAGGAGGAGTGGGGTGTGATTGACTGGGCCCAGGGAGCGGGGAAATGTTTACTTATAAGGAGATAAGGGGGAGGAGAAATTATATAACTTAGATAACGGACACAACCAAGGGCGGGGGTAACCATGGTAACATAACTGACAGTAGGTCTATGGCGGGAAAACTGGGGAGGGCAGAACCATTTACATGGAACAGGGGGAAACAATACATAAAATGGGGGAGTGAAACAAGAAACTTAACAGCGCACTACAACAGGACCAGATGACCCATTGTGGTCTCTTCCAATCTGAACCATTTTGTGATTTTGTAGTATAAATAATTTGATAGTCTTCTGATCAAGATCTTTAGCATCTTGATCTGCATGTCAATTTTGAGAATATAAAAAATCTAAAGAATAGTTCTAAAACAAGCACTCAGACACCAAATGTTTCAGTTTGAATCTGGAGTTCTAATGTATATTATATCACTTCATATCCTCTTTCATCTGATCTCACCTTTGAAGACAGATAAATATCTTGATTTTCAGAATTTTACACTTCAGTCCTGGGATGACTTGCAAAATCCCAATAGTTTAGTAGGACCTCGATGTCTGAAGTAGTCTAAGCTGAACCAGGTTTCAGACTTTAAAGCAAAAAAATTTGAAAATCTCTAAGTGCAGACATTTCAGAACATCTTAGATAAACCTGTTCTAATACTTAATATTTTCTTTAAGATTTTTTTAAATTATATCTGGAAGAAATATCTCTTACCTCATCTTTGACCATAGCATGCTATATTAGACTGTGCTGACAGCCTTTCAAAGCTAAGGTGGGAAACAATCCACTACTTTCCTTTCACAGAGGTCTACCAAGTTAGTCAGGCATGACTGTCCACTCCGAGAACTGTTGTCTCCAAATGCTTGTGCTTCAGGTGATTGAAAATGGCTTTGTCTGCAATTTGATCCATTTTACTTCCTAGTCTTCTAGAGGACTGAGGTGAGACTGAACATCCTGCAGTTTCCTGGAGCCTTCCTCTTGTCCTTCATAAAGGTGTGCAGTGCAATTCCTCTTTTTGGTTAGGCTGTCTATAGTCTGTAGCAAGTGCTTAACATGCCACTTGCCAGGGCTGGCCACCCCAACCAGTGCAGCATGTCACCAATGCATAGCACTGAATGGAAATTGCATGCAGCCTCAAACACCACCTCCGTCTTGCCTGTACTTCACAGATGTCTCTATCTTCACCAATTCCTTCATTAACTTTCTAGCTTTTGATTCCATCTCACAGCTGCTGGCACTCCATGGGTTCTAGCTCAGTAGGAGGCCAGACAGAAACCTGCTTTGCACCTCTACCTCCCCTGCACAAGATTTTACCTGTCGGGAAAATCTTTTGCTTGATATTTTTAGCTCTTGGGAACAGCTCTATGACCTGGAGAACACCATTCTGGAGGTCCATTCTGCCTCCCATGCTGAGCTTTAATTTACTCTTAATAGTATTGTCAATTAGGTCTCTGTTTTCCCACATCTGAAGAGATCTAGAGACCTGGAAGGACTCTGACTAAGTTCCCTATGGGATCCATCTGGAAAGATTTCTCAGAGAGCACCTGACACACTCGGCTGAATCATGGTGCATAAATATAATAGTTACAAATCAATTTCAGAAGCTTGCTTGGAAGAAAGGACGAGACCTCCAGGTCCACTCCAGTGTGCCAAGACTGCTGTTTTTCTGCTGGAGGACTACTGCATTTTCTCCTAGACTTAGTTACCTTACCCGAGAGTGTAGGAAAGGACCTTCATCAGCTTGGTATCTCAAGCTTCTATCAACCATGAAGTCAGGGGCCTCTTAATGGTAAATCAAGGTATTTGCATTTAGGCTGGTGACTATTAGCCAGAGCCATAATCTGAAGTAAACAGCTGTACAGTTAGACCTTTGGCTCTTGCTTACAGAACTGACACGATTTTACCACCCATTATTTTTTCTAAAGTCAGGTGTTCACCAGACCATGCTGAATCTGATGACATAGCCCAGCTTCATGGAGATCTAGTTCTGTTTCTGATAGGAGTTTAACTCTCTGATACATTTGCATGTAATCATATGCAGTCTAATCAGCTGGGTCAATAGAATATGTAATGTAGCCATATAGTTTCCACTCCCAAAGCTCACTAGCTCAGATTTAAGCTGTAGTTTCATATTACCGCGGCTGTGTGGGCGCTGGCTGGTGAGAGAGAGACGGTGAATCTTGTTTCTTGAATCAGAAGGCTTATTTATTAAGATATTATATATAATACATTATTATACTAAATAGAATATAGAGAGAGGTTTGCAAAGCAGCTAGGCTAGCTAAGAAAAGATAGAAAAGAATCTAAAACAAAGTTGTGGCCAAGGACTCAGTCCCCTGGCTTGCACTGGTGATTGGCCCTTAATTATAAACATAGGAAATGAGCCAATCAAGGTGTCCCTATTGCATTCCCCAGCAGCTGATAATAATTGTTTACCTTCTCTTCTGAAGCCTCTGGCCTCCAGAAGACGCAGAAATCCGAAAGAAAGGATTTCTGTGGATAAATGTCTGCGACAGTTTCAGATGTGTATGCTGTGCATCCCATGAATAAGCAGAGATGCTGTGGATAATTTCTTCCTTTTTTTCAGTTAATGGACACAGAAGCCTCTCAAACTATAGAAGTTTGTCAACAGCCAAGACAAAACCTCCTAAAATACACACATCACGGACAAAAGGAATTCAACAGTGGAGCTGAAAATTATTTCCACTAGCCCAGATGTATTTATTTCTTCTTTATGCTAATCTTCATGGTAGGGAATCACTTTGAATACAGATGCCTTTTACCAACTTTCAAATCCTAAGAGTGGCTAGCTTAAGCCGTTGTGCTGGTTTGCATTCCTACAGTTAAAAACTATTTCATATACTCCACAAGGATTCTTCCTATGGGATAATGTTTGTTTTCTGAAAGTATGGAGAAAATATTTGCTATTAAACTGTTATCCTTTGCAGTGTTGGCAGATTCTGCAAATTGTTTTAAAAAACATCACAGCTATATATTTTTTTCATGTTGGAAAGCTGCAGAAGCAAGGACAACGCTTTCTTTCAAAAGTAAGAACAAATCTGGTACTTCTGAGAAACACTCAGAAAGGTGTACTCCTCCACTGGTGTTTTATATTTTCTTTAAAAGAGCATTTTATGTTTAACAGCCCTATTTTTCTGAATTGTTTTCATTTGGTGTTAAGTGTGTTGTTTCCTGGTGTCTCAGGATGTTGGCCTGGTTTCTCTTGAGTTCAAAGACATAATTTGTCTTACTCTTTTTGTACACAGCAATTTGCTGTAAAAACTAAGCTGTGGGAAAAGAACAAACAAAGCTGCCCTACTAAAATATTTGGTAGTATGGTCTATGAATCACTTTAGCAGGAAAATATCTTATAAACATACATTTTCAGTTTTAATTTTTAAGAGCAGACTGAATTCTGGCTTAGAACATGGCAATGTGAGTAGGAAGTGACTCAACTGAAGCCAATCGACTAAAAGAAAATAAAAACTACATTAGTAGAAAATTAGGCAAATCCACTGTATTTCTTTGAATTTTTATAGAGATTTTGCTGGAATGCACTGGAGACAGTTTGCTTTAGACAAAGCTAAGTAGACCTGAATTGTGAAAGTGCTAAGTGACGTGGTATCTCCAAATTTACTTTTTAAAAATATCAGTTTTTTTCCATGGTGACATCAGGGCTGAATTATTATCACAGAGATTTTACTGATTGCTGCTTCCATTAATGCTTAGAAAACACAGAACATACAATATAGGATAGTTATTATTTTTGAAAATAGCTGACACTTTGTAAACACAGGCCCAGTAAAACTCAGAGATCTCAATGACTTCAAAAAATGTATATATCTTGTTTTAGTTATGGTGGTTAAACAGAATATAAGCACAGTCAGTACTCCAAAGAGTATCAGATGAGTATCCATAAAATGGAAGGATTCTCAAAGAAAAGTCATTAAAATTAAAAGCTCATGGAATATATCTTTAATAAAACGCAAGTCTATCCAAGTTTTCAGGTTGCCTTTTAAACAGAGTCTTATACAACATACTGGATTACATGAATGACCCATAATGGATAACAACATAGGTCCTTACTGTCTGATCTCAGACAGACACTACTGGGTCAAGAGATGAGTGCATCAGTGTGGTAAAAACTGAAAGAGGCTGTCTCATCTCTGCATCCCCTCCTTTTTTGTTCTGCCTTCTTACTCCCAAACCACATGTGCATCAGAATGCATATTCATACAACTGCACAATAACATATAACAGAGAAATCAATCAAGTTTGATTTAGTCCAGATCACTGCTCTGTGAATAAATATGACTAATTGCTGAATTGTAATTCATAGAAATATTTTCCTTTCTTCAATATTAAATATGTTTAGAAAAAGAATTGTTGGGGGATGATTTGTTTTGAAGATTCTATTTCCTTATAATATTAAAATATGGAAAAAATTAATAATCGATCCCCCTTTTTTTTTTTTTCCTGTGACACATGGTCTTACCACAATTTCTACTTGTGAAAATGTCATTGTCCTAAGAGCTTAACTATTCTGGTCAGGTATATTTTATATTTAACTGATTTTCCAAAGAAGGAAGAAAGGGGACATAGAGGAGTATCCATTGAATACTGACTCTGCTTATGAGATTGGAGAAAATACACATTTTAATAAAGTCTCTATCTCTAAAGTAATTAGAACTGGAAGGGACTTAAAAACCATAGAGTTCCAACCTACTTTCCATGGTCAGGGACACTTTCCACTACACCAGGTTGTTCAAAGCCCCATCCAGCCAGGCCTTGAACATTTCCAGTGAGGGAATATCCACTTCTCTGGGCAGCCTGTTCCAGTGCCCCACTGCCCTCACAGTAAAGAATTTCTTCCTAATATCTGATCTAAAATTGCTCTATTTCATTTTTAAGACATTGCCCCTTGTCTTATCATGCCCTTATATAAAGTCCCTTTCCCAGCTCTCTTCTAAGTCCCTTTTAGGCACTAGAAGGTGCTGTGATGTCTCCCAAGCCCCTTCTCTTCTGCAGTCTGAACAACCCAAACTGCCTCAGCCTGTCTTCACAGGAGACGAGCTCCAGTCTTCTGATTATCTTTTTAGCCTTCCCTGGTCTGTCTCCAATAGGTTCTAATCAAAACAGAGTCTTAGTAACACATCTGTGTGTTCCAGTGTTTCTGAATACTTGTCATGAATATTTCTGTCTAAAACATTTACATTCATGACTTCAGCTTTTTTATTTCAGCTGCCTAATTGAGACAATAATGTTCAAGGGCAGCACAAAATTCATTTCTGACGTGTCAAATTGAGTGGAAATAAGAACTAGGTCCAGAAAGACAGAAATATTAACCAACATAGAAGTTAAATCTGTATTCTAGTCATTGAGACACTAAAAGGGGTAGAAGTACTTGTAGTGTTACTTAAATGTCAGCCTGGGATGCCTTTTTCAAATGTGGAAATGATATTTTTTTTTTTTTTGTGAAACCCACACTGTTATACACTCTTTAATGTGATAACAATGGGGATTGACTGTTAGATAATTGATTTTTGGTAGGTGCTGTTATACATTTTGAGTAAATGCATCCAGAACTAATTATCCCAGAATGGATTTTCTCCAAGTTTTTCAGGTTAGTTGATTAAGAATTAAAACAGAGTAGTTGGAACAAATCCCCATCTAGGGTATAATGGAACAAAATGTATTTTCCATATTGACTAAAAAAAAAAAAATCTTGAGAGTCTACAGAATCTTTCCTAAATAAAAGAGAGAATTTAATCATTTAGGATAAGAAAAATGTGACAAAAAATGCAAACTTCAGTTGTCTCACAGAAATGCAGGGACAGTCATTGTCTTAATGCTTGTCAGATCCAAAGATCTGAGTAGACCCAAATGAACTTTGTGAGACTTACAAATATATTTCAACCACCAGTAATGCAATTGATTTTGAAGGTTCTATAATTGTGAACTGTTTGCAGTAATGCAATTTTTTTATTTATCTGCTCATGCCTTTAAATTACTGTATGGCAGTTCAAACAACACTCCTATCGATAACATTTTAGGTACTTTATACTCACCATCAGATATGTCATCTTTATCACTTGATACCATCTATTTGCATTCTGCATAAATGAAACATCTAAGGAGAAGAAAAACTTGAAAATAAATTGAAAGGAAAATGGGAGCAGCTCTGAAGATAGGTTGAGATTTTAGTGCTTTTTTTCCCTCTTTCTTTCCCCCCCCCCAGAATACATACCTGTTTCACTTGTCTTCTGTGTCCTTATTCAATTACAGAAATAGTTGTGTGGGCTTTTTTAGCAGTTGATTTTTTTAAGTTTTTTTTTTTTTTTTTTTTTAACAATTTCATAAGATTTAGGGCCATCTACTATTTTTCAAACAATAGCTTAAAGATCTCTGTGTAGTCCTTGTAGCAAAAGCTGAGGTCAGTGATAGGAGAATCAAAGACTTTACCTTACGTGAGCAAAAAAGGAGCAGATCAAATTCATAGGCTTCATAAAATACACTGCAGTTGTGGCCAAAATGTTTGTTTGTGATACTGCTCTGGGCCTGAAAGTGAGTTTTAATATAACCCAAACAACTGTTGAATCTTTCAGAAGAAACATTTGTATGGAGAATAATTCTTGGTATTGTTTTAAGTAAGCACATTCACCATTATATATTTCTTCTGAATTTCTTTATGGTGCTCCTTATATTATCATCAGAGTGCTTTGGACATTTTAACTAAATTTAACTAAATTCTGACAACAAGATGAAATATTTGTGAGACAAGTTATGATGATTAATGCAGTTTTATGAATGAAGACAGCTGCATGAAAGTAAGGTTAAGAATGTCCAAGAATTTTACGTATTCAATTTGATATAACAAAGATCTGAGGTTTGTGCTGTGTTTTGGTGTGGCATTTATTGTTTGTTTTCAGTGTTGTTTTGTTTATGTGGGCATTTTTCCCCTCCAAAGGATGCAAATACAATTACCTTAAAATCACATCTTATTTTAAAACTATTAGCTTTAGCTATTTTTAGCAGCAGTGGGGATAGGTCATACAACCTTCAAATTTCTGCTCTAGCACTTCTTAAGTTAGAAGTTTACTATTCTCTTCTAAGCTAATGCACTTAAACACCATGTCCTATGATTTCCAAAAGTGCACCAACCGCAACATAATTTTACTGTTCATAACTGCTTTCCTCTTTTTATTAACTCCAGATTTGCCAGCAAAAATTACTTCCAATAAACTCAGTTAGTTACTAGTGAGACCAAATCAAATTGCAGATGTTTCTGAGTGCAGGCATGTGTCAAATTCGAATTAGAAAAAGCAGAAATTTGGTAAAAAATATTTGCTTTCAAACAGAGTTTTCTCTTACAACTCTTGTAGTTATGTGCATCTAAGAATCACTTCATCAGCCATAAACTGCCAAGAGGATGTAATTAGCATGAATGAAACAAATCTGCAAATCCCTTTACTGGACTTAGTAGCTTTTCCCCACAAAAGAGCAGGTAATTTTTCAATATAACTCAACAACATTATAGAACTAAAGTAAAATTTACATGTCTTTACCATCACTAGAATTCAATGACATTTTTGAGCCTCTCAGAGTATTATAGCATGCATTTACAAAATTTGAGACGTATGAGAAATAAGAAAGAATGTTTCTAGCTATTGCTAAGTTTTAGAATATTGTTGGGGGTTTGGTTTCTTTCCTTATATCCCCTTTTACTTACAGAATATTTTCCCATAAGTCACTAGGGAACACTCACAACTGGGTACTCAAGAAAATACTAAAGTGGCCAAGCTCAGAGGAGGAGGGCATCTGGTTACACTTCTCTTATCTGGGAGTTTCCCTCTGGAGAAGTGGGCTGATAAAAGACGGGGCTGGGGCAGCGGCTCCATTCCTCTCTCAGCTTCAGAGGAGAATGGTTGGAGCTGCTGCTTGGGCAAGGGAATTCGCTGCTGCTGTCAGAGCCCAGCCCAGAGCTGCTGCTTCTGCCGTGGGGTGAGCCTCTGCTCGTGAGAGCAGCCACTGAACTGGGACCTTATGAACACCCACCTGACTAAAGCAGGGACCTGTCCCTGTCTGCTCGGGTGCCCGGGATCCTGAGCTCGCCTCTCCCTGTCCTGCTGGGAGCCGGGCCGCCACTGCCCCGCCCCTGCTGTTGTTTTGGCACTGCTCTGAGCTTTCGCTGCACCGTAGCCCTGTAACCTCTGCCTGCCAATAAGTCCTGCCGTCCCAGCTTGCTGCTTCCGAGGTTCCTGCTGGGGCACCGGGATCAGCAGCCCCAGGAGTTTGTGAGGCAAAGCCTCTCTTCCGTCCCTTCCCATCTCGGCCAAGCCGCCACGGCCACGCGCTGCCCGAGCCCGCGCCACAGCGCCCCCTGCAGCCGCGGGGGAGTCACCGCGCCTGCCCCGCCCACCGGGAGCCAGCAGCGCCCCTGCTGGCCGTGCCCGGAACTGCAGCAGAGGGGAAAGCGCTGCGGCCGCGAGCGCGGCTGTCAGTGGGCTCCGGGCTCTGTTTGGTGTTAGTGCCCTAGCTGTTGTTGTTTGTTTGCTTTATTATACATACTAGTAAAGAACTATTATTCCCTGAGAGCCCCTTAATTTCAAAATTATAATGATTTCAAAGGAAGGGGTTTACATTTTCCATTTCAAAAGAGGCTCCTGCCTTCCTTAGCAGGGGGAACACACCTGTCTTTCAAACCAAGACAGACACCTGTCTTTCAAACTAAGACAAAGATTTAGTCTTTTAGAGGAAGTTTGCAATATGCATGATACAAACATTGCACTAGACATTATTTTCTTGAGCCATTCTTCATGATGTTGCAGGCAGTATAAAATTTACATTTGGATGAAAAATAGAGTAGCCGTTTGTTGCATTCCTGTCTCAATCATAGGAATGGTACTACAAGCTGCATAATGCAATAAAGAATACAGGATTCTTCAGAAATTAAATAGAGCTTTGTCTATATATGTAATTGTTACCTTCACAGATAAAATGTTGGTAATAGTGCGTAAAACTCTCTCACTAAATGTTGATAGAATCAATTACTGATGTAACGTGAAAAATAGTATACTCTGATGAAGGATCATAATTGCTCTCTTAAAGGATGGAAATTAGATTGATCTGAACTTCTGAAATAGAACCATCAAAAGGAAATAAAAGAAGCTTGTTAAAAGGGTCAGATTTACATTTAACATGTAATTTTACAAGTACTACTCTCACAATACATTTCAGTTTGCCCTTTTTATATAATAAAAACCAGCATGCTACAAAGCAATTTTCCTTTAACAAATAATGTTGTTATCATAAAAAAGCCACATTCTTAATACTGTATTTAATTTTAGATTTATCAGTGTATTAAGACCAGCAGTTGTCTCTTACATGACAAAATACAACCAAATTTTTCAGCAAGTTATTCTCCTTTAATCTTTCCAAAGCTTCTTTGAACTACCTTGTTTACTTTCTTCTTCACTGAGTGCCTAAAAGAAAATAATGTACTTTACCCAACAGATTAACTACACTGGGAAAGGGAGGAAAACAGATTTATTAGCTGTCTCATTACAAAAGTTTAAATCCCTTTGTTCTCTTCACCTTCTGTTTTATCTTAATTATACTTGCTTGCATGAAATCAAAACTACAAATTCGTCCTTTGGGAGTTATTCTGTTTATAAACTTGGTGGTGTTAAAGTTTTTCTTCATATTCTGTAGGTATTTGACAGATGGAGCTATACAACCCACAAACTGTGAAATATCTTACGAAATGAAGATTTTATTAAAACCATGACAATATTTCTCTCACATTAAATATTAAGATGGTGGTAGGAATTTTTGTGCCAAGATAATGGGTACACATTATTAAATTATTTAATACTCATGTGTCTATGTAGTGCACTGACCTTTGCTGGCCAGCAGGCGAGGCTCTATCATACTTTCTCCTCAACTGTGAGTGACAGTTCTGTTTCCGTGTGACTGTCACTAAAAGTGTTATCTGCAGCAGTGAAAGTCATGCAGAGGTAATGGAGGTGTCGTGATAGCACTTGGGTGAGATTTCTGCTTTTCTTTCTCCTTTGGTGGAAGAATGCAGAGGTAAGGGATTTGAGAAATATTTTGAGAAATATATTTGAGAAATATAGGTCATTTGACTGGAGGCCACATACCATAACCATGAAGAGCAGAAAGTAAGGAGGGTTGTCATTCTCTGATGGCCAGCCCTGGAGTCAATCAGTGTGGGAACAAACCTTTGGTTTGATTCACTCTTAAAGTGCATTGTAGTAAGCTGCATTATCAATGCAACTTGAATATGTTGGAGAAACTATCTGTAACATTGCAAGAATGTTTAATATAAAGAATACAATTAATATATTTCAAATTATTTTTAAAAATTCTGATTTAATTATCTCTACAAAGCCCTTGTTTATTGTGTTCAAAAGAGGAGATGTGAGACAGCAAAGAACTCTTCAGCTGCTTATTTTGAGCTTTGCCAACATGTAGATATTTCTTTCCCTGTTTTCTGAATATTAAGCAAGGATCTTGCTCTGTATTTTGAGTCTTTATCATAGGTGGACAGAGACCAAATGGTGAAACTGAGATAACAACATCAAAAGGGAATCACAGTGCACATAATGCCAGAGAAGTGAGTGAGTGGAAGACAAAAAAGCACCAGGGCAACAGTGAAAATGAGAGAATAAAAGAAAAAAAGCATAACAAAAAAGAGGATCCTGGAGGAGCCTGCAAAGAAAGATGCATTTTGAGGAAACAGATTTACATCAATTCAATTTATATCTATTAAATCCAAAGAAACAGAAATGCACTGCAGAGAAGAATTGAAAGGTAATAATAATTCTAGAGGAAAACCAAAAAGAAGGAAATTGGAAGAGGTAAACAAAATGTGTGAGAAGAGCTGCTATTCCGGTAATTTGTTTACCCAAAGTATATGGAAATTACTCTTGTGAAAGTCTCCCATTTGTATTTCTGGCCTACATCTAAACTGCTCTCAAAAATCCAGTCTCGGTTATTTTAACCTTCTTGCTCTGCCATTCTCATTACTCACTCAATGGGAGCCACACTGTATAAAAATCCACCTGAAGTCATCAGCTTCACAGCATTTTATATTGATCCACAAAGCAGTTTTTGCCAAGTTAAAGAAATCAGTAGAAATTGGAAAGGAAGTTGTCTACCTGGAGATACTATTGCTGAAATATGACTGTGAACAGAGAAAATGTGCTCCACCTGTAAAGAAAACATGTCTAAAGTTTAGATAAGGAGTTTTCAATTTTTATGTTGCTACATTTTTAGGTGTTTTTTTCTTTTAAAATTTTGAGCATCAACAGTGCAACAGAATTACACTTGAAATAAATTGAAAAAATTAATGAATAATAACAACAAAATATAATATTATTGACATTCAGAATGTGAGTAAAAGATATGTTAGTATATACTGCTTTGTTTTGAGACAACAAATTCTGTAATTTAGCATTACTGTGGAAGCAATTTCTATGGGAAAAATGTCATTATTTTCCTCACTGAAACATGAGAACATGAATATGTAGTCAGGAATAGATTGATATTTAATTTTTGCACAAAATTCTGATGCACAGTAGAATTTTTTGAACACAGCTTCCACCATCTAAACCCCCATGCTGCTACAATGCACTATTGCTGATTGGTGTTTTCTCTGTACCAGCAGACACATACTTGTTGCTCAAGAAACTTGACCTAAATTGTATTTTTCAATAAAGTTTAAAGTAACACAGTCCTTAATGCCACTCTGGAGATTAATTCAGACATTTTCAACTATTTCATGAATACCTTGAAAAGTTTGCTAACCACTGGAATGTTGGTTAGATTATTTTCAGAGTACATTTTTCAAGAGTTTCCTAATCAACATTTTTTACAAAGGTACCCTTTGTTTGATATTTGACATTCAGTGTGCAGATCTTTCAATGGAAACAAAGTACTTTGAATATTTCCTCCAAAGGGGACAGAACTAAGTTCTGCAAATCTTAAATAATTTGAGGTTTTCTTGGTTAAATTTTGAAAATACTTAAATTTAAGGAGCCTTAATAAACTGAAATAATAGTTTAGTGTTTAATTTTATTTCCAGTGCATAATATTATCCTCATTTATATCTTCCTCATGTAACTTGATATAAATATCACAGATAAAGTGCAGTTGTTTTTCTCCCTTTGTAGCCTCCTTCTTCTTTCTTATATCAAATATGGATGTTGAGTGGCTCTTTCCTGCTCTTTAGGAACTAAGGACACCTAGAAAGTATTTCCCATAACTGGCTCTAAGAGTAAGCCATTGGTGTATTGTCATTTCTTCACATTGGTAAGACATTCTACAAGAGATCAACTACAAAATTAGAAGCACAGCTCTAAAGTGCTGTTTAAATAATTTAAAAATACAGGAAAAGTAATGTATTAAGTACCTTCACTGTCTGATATCAGTGCTTTAATTAAAGATGGACTTGAGCTGTAAACTCCTGAATCTAATGCATTGTACAAAGCGTGTGAATTTCTGAAAGTAAGTTATTTTAGTCTTAGGGTCTTATTTGTCCATATTGCTGAGTTGGGCATAAAACTCTGCAAAATCAAGTTCTTAATGAACTTATGAAATTATAAGTTAAGGTATGTAATGACCAAGTATTAAAATACTAACTACATAGGACTGCAAAGTGTTAATGTTTCTTTGGCTTTTTATCTCAGTGCTTTCTGTTAGTTTTATCTATACTACAGTAATATCCAGACAGTACTGGCTAGAACCTGTTGAAAGAGATATTATGTTAATTATAGCAGTAGAAAATCTTTCTTCCATTGAATATCCAGAATTATAACAAAAGTTTAAAGTAAAAGGAAATGAGAAAATTATGGAGAACTTATACTTAAAAATCACTGGTTTCACTGGACATGCAGATAGCTCTCTAGGTCACTTACGCTAAGTCCTTGATTTCAGAACCAGACAATATTAGAAAAAGTGCATTCTGTCTGTAGAATAGATCAGGGGTATGAAGGTCACTGCGAAAAGTAGTTCTTTTTTCTGCTTGGGATGTTATTTCATTGTGATTATGTGATTATGGCTACAGCAGATACGTTTAATAACAGTATGTCCTTGTAGATTAGGCAATCTGAGAATAAAAGGCAAAAACTAGAAAGTTCACTTACTCACTGTGCTCTGCCTCTCAGTCTTGTCACTCAGACATGTTTTCCCTTGATTTTCTCACTAGACTCTACAATGTGAGCATTGTTGTCTCTGCCAATATAATAGAGTAAATATGTCCACTCAAAAAGATAGGCACCATTAAAAACAGTGGTTGTCCAACAGCAGGAAAATTATAATAGAGAAGCTAAGTCATACCATAAGCATTAACATGACATCCTAAAGATGTGCAGATAAATGTTCAGTTTCAGGTGAATGCAGTCCATACCCAAAATGGTTTTAATGAAGATTACATGTCTATAGACAGTACAGGTAAACTCAGGTTTTTAATACAATTTTTATCACATTTGAGTTCAAATTGTAGTAGAGTAGTTCATATTTTCAAAATAGTAAAACAAATATTTGGTTTTTGTTTTTTTTTTTTTTTTAATTTTAGGATAACAACCTGGAAAACAGTAGATGTTTCTGTTTTAATATTTTTAGAAGGCCATTAGTACTAAATGAGGTTATTTGAGGGAAAAAATTTTTTGTGAGGTTCTCTGCTGAAAAAACATCTTTGCATTGATTTCAAATTGCACCTTGGTTTTTCTTTTTATTTATATTAATTTCTGAGAACTGGATTGGGCTACATCTGATATAACTGTTTTGGAGATAGCTGTTATTGAACATTCACCTAGAAGGGTTTTAATCTAAGTTCTGATCTTATGTTAGAGAAGGCGCCCACCAGTCACTGAAATCTCCATATTTTTAATTGTGTAGCTATTAGAGCTCCTCATTTATTACATTTTATTCTACTATTTCTCTAGTCCATGTCTGGATTTTGACTTGATTTTTTTTCCTCCTCCTTCAGCTACAACATTTTTTTTAATATCAGATACTGGCTACAGATATAGATATGAACAAATGAAGTGCTTTCTCTGACTTTAAAAAGACATTGAAACAAATGTGGCAGTATGTTATTTCTTCACGAGCATGGTAGAGGAAGGTACTCTTCAAAGAGAGTCAAGAACAGTTGAAAATTAAACATTTTTTAGAAAATCAGTGGAAGAAATAAGGTGAAAAGAGGAAACTTAATACATTAGCATTAGAATATTGAACAGCCAGATTGCAAGTTTTATTCAAGTAAAATACAATGAATTGGCCTTTCCCCACTTTTAATCTTGAGTATGATGTTACAAAGAACTTTTGGAAATGTCTTTTTTTAAAAAAAATTTAAAACCTAGTTGGCACATAGTCAAGCTTCTAATAGACAGTAACTTGGCATAAAGCCAGAGGGTTGCATTCAAAAAACAAATAAAAAAATTTCTGGAAGCTATTTAACCTTGTGGTTCCTTTACTTCTAAAAGCTCTAGGCTACATGGCATTGTAAAGCTTAGCTTGGTGACCTTTGTGGCACAGACTAATGCAAGTTCAGTGGTGAAGACGCAGACTGTTGTGAGTTAAACTTGTCTGGACTACCAGGTGCCCACCAAGCCATGTTTTACAAAAATACATTGCTTTAAATGTATTTTAGCAGCAGACAGATTGCAAACAGATATACTTTGTCAGTCTGAGCCAATCACATTGCACTGCATCATTTACTGGAAGAAAATATTTCAAAAATAGGGGTGTTTAATTGCAGTATCGTGAAAAGCAATGTGGTATGAAAATTAATAGCCATTTTCTACTGCAGAGCATAGGGCTAGCCAAATATTTTCTCCCCGACCACATGCAAAATTTAAGGATATTTTTACTATAGTACATGGTTTCAAACTGCATCCAACCCAGGGTTTTGGCATAGTGTCTGTGTCATTCTGCCTGTGTTAATATGTCGTAATAAATACAAATATTTGAATTTTTGTTTACAGTCTTGCAAATCCTACTTTAAGATTCTTTAGTCAGCACTTTAATCCAAAACCAGTTCTGGATTGATTAAAATTATGTCTACTTGCATTTCCATGTAGATTCTTTTAAATTTAGATTCACTTAAAATGTCAAGAGGTTAATGACATAAAACTTCAATTTTGACATTTGGTGAAAGTTCAGCTATTCATATCTTATACCCATACCTTTGCCTGGAATGTTGCAGGCAGCTCTAATCCACAATTAGAATTTCCCTATACCTTTTCTATAATCAGGTAAAAAAGGATGAACCTTTCAGTCCTTTAAATAAGTATCAAGAATGTCTTCTTTAAACCTATTCAAATGAATCCATATGTTTCCTGGACTGTGGGAATCCACATCTATGGTCATTTAGATCAAATAAAATATTTGCCTTACTTCATTTTCATCTGTTCTAATAGAAAAAAATTATTTAACTCCCACCTAGTATAATTCTCAAATTCTTTGCTTACCTTTGGGCCCTTAATCTGCTGTGGATTCCCTGGTCATTATTAATATTCTTGATCCCTATTGTATGAATTTTCATTTATCTGGATATACTAAAAATATGCTTTTTTCTTGCCTTATATAAGCCTTTATTAGTGTCCTTCTATGGTTCAAACTGGGGGCACCTGATATTTTTATGTGAAATATGTATTGTCTGCTAGAGCATTCTTTTAGATGAGAGGACCATATTGATACTTTAATATGCTTTTTTATTTTATACTGATTGCTGTTTTAGTGTACTGGGACTGGTTGGAAAAGAGATAATTTTCTTTATAGAAGCCAATTTGGTGATGTTTATTAGATCTATGCTTATAACAACATTGTTGCTAAACAGTGCTTACACAGCATCAAGACCTTTGCTATTTCTCACTCTGCCGCTGCACATGAATAGCCTGGGAGCAGACAAAAGATTTGGAGAATCTACAGACAGGAAGACAGCTGATCTGAAATGACTAAAGACATATTCCATGCAACATGTCATCATTCTCAGCTATAGAACTAGGCAGAGTTGTAATTTTCCAGTAGTCTGTATTTGGGGATGAGCTGGAAACCAGTCTGCTAGCGGGAAATGGTGAGTGGTGACCTTTGTAGCAATTTTTAAACTTTTTTTACTCTTCACTTATTAAATTGTATCTTGGTCCAGAAGGATTTCTTCCTTTTGCCCTTACAATCCTCTCCACCATGCTGCTGGGCAGCAGTAAGCAGGCAGTTGGTGAGTGCATAGTTCCTGGATGTGATCAACCCACTGCTATCAGTCACCATATTAATGTGGTTCTGATCACTGTGGTTCATCTTTAAAGTGCTAGCACAATTATAACTTTCTTCCTGTTCCTTAGAAATTCAGAAATATAACAAAACCTTTTATATGAACATCAAAAATTCTGAGGAAGTATTTAATTGTCTGTTTTGTGTGGCAGGTGAGAGTTAAAATCTCAGTCTTGATGGCTATAACTGTGTATTCTCTGTACATTTGTGAAGAAAAATTGCCTATTTTTATGCATCACCTTTAATCTAAGTGGAAGAATACAATGGCTCTGACTTTGATTCCCTCTATGTCTGATGCCATATTCCCATTTAAAAATTTCACTTGAAATATTCAATACTAATATGGTAAATCAAAATTGTTCCAAATATAATTTGGTCATTCAAATGAGTATTTGAAATATAAAAATAAAACAGTAATCACAGGAGCTATCAAAATTTTAACAATTTTATTGTGGAAATGCATTCTCCTTCAGGAAAACCTTTTCAATTATTCAAAAAGTTTTTTCAGTCACTTACTGTTTGTCCTCTTTTCAGTGTGCTTACTTCTTGGCCACACACAGTTTTGCATTCATTACAAGAAGAGGCATACCATGCACAGAATGATAAAGAAGTTTATAAAGAACATAATTCAGTGACTGATGGGCCCAAAGGGTTACACCTGCCAAAATGCATTAACTGTTGTAATGTGATGTAACAAACTGTGATGTGCCTTGCTTGACATAATACAGTATGTCACTTAGGAATTAAATGAACAAATGAAAGAGTAAAACTAGAAAAAGTCTATAGGGAAAGAGTTGCAATTTTAATTTCTAGTTTTGTAAAATAAGATGTAATTATGTTCACCATATAACAGATTGGTGTCAGGTGAAGTGTTTAGAAGTTCAAGATAATTGGTATTCTGGGAACTCCCAGGGTGCTGAATCATCCTGCCTAATGTGTGGAAGGAGGACCCCCATTTTGTAGGAACTATGGCCAGAACAACAGATATCCGAAGGAATAATGCAACATACTATGACAATTAAAAATGTGAACAATACATAGCACATTCACAATGCAATTAAAAAATCATATACAGTGAAATATTCAGAGATATTTATCCCTGGTCCCAGAATACAAAATAGATAGTTAAATCTGTGAGTTTAAATTATTGGGCCTAACTCTAGATGAAAGAGATCTTTCTTTATCCTTTGATCAACCTTGAGTAGAAAAAAAATTCAGACAGGTAACACTTTTCCAGGTACTGAATATAACAAAATTCTCTAGATCATAAAAGTAACTGTTAGAAACCGATCTCTGTTGTATTTAGGCAAGAATGCCAAACATCACTCATGTCTATCAGAATTGGACAAACAAAATGTATGGGAAAAATCTCAAAATACTCTGTGCAGTCTTGAGCAGAACTGATTTGCACTAATTTGTGTGCTTGATTTTAAGACAAAGAACTTGGAAACTTGAAAGAGCGTCTTATAATTACACCTTTCTGCCTTCTATTGTGATTGTGATTGTTGCTATTATTTTACATTGCAAGGAATTCTTCAGATGTTTTGGAAATTGTGGAAAATTTAGGAATAACCCATGAAAACTCATAGATTTTCCATTAGTAACAAGAGTTCCCCCCCATTAGCTCTGCTGATTTTTCGAATGAAAACTTATGCTAAGGATAGGATTTGTTTTGGCACTTAGTTATGACAGTGTACTATCTTGGACAATGGACTGCTTCCATGTTCATCAAAACAAACAATTGAAACCCATTAATTACTGATTTCTGAGATGCAAATAGCATTTGTCAACTTGCATCACATACATAAGTCTTGTATTCTCACATAATTAAAAGGCTTCAGACAACATCACAATTTCTGTCAAAATGCAAAGGAAACCCTGTATAACATATACAGTAGCATTTTTGATATACCTTCTGACAATGATGTATACAGAATGATGATTTTTTTAAAAAAATATGCAAAATGCTATTAAAGCACATTTTTGAAAAGGAGGTATAAAACAACATTACAACATACAGAGTCGTTCTGTATATAAATTACTTTATTGAATTGAAATATATGTTTCACAAGCACTTTCAAAGCATGCTTAAATTTATCAACATGATGTATACCTTACTGAGTATATACTTTGTGTCTGGCCTTGTGTCTGTGTGCTTATGTGTACATATATAAACATATATATGTACGTGTGTGTATTTGATAGTGAACCCATTTCTGCTTATGTCGGAAGGAAGTGTCGGAAGGAAGGAAGGAAGTGTCGGAAGGAAGGAAGGAAGTGTCGGAAGGAAGTGTCGGAAGGAAGGAAGGAAGTGTCGGAAGGAAGTGTCGGAAGGAAGTGTCGGAAGGAAGTGTCGGAAGGAAGGAAGGAAGGAAGGAAGGAAGGAAGGAAGGAAGGAAGGAAGGAAGGAAGGAAGGAAGGAAGGAAGGAAGGAAGGAAGTGTCGAAGGAAGTGTCGGAAGGAAGTGTCGGAAGGAAGGAAGGAAGGAAGGAAGGAAGGAAGGAAGGAAGGAAGGAAGGAAGGAAGGAAGGAAGGAAGGAAGGAAGGAAGGAAGGAAGGAAGTGTCGGAAGGAAGGAAGGAAGGAAGTGTCGGAAGGAAGTGTCGGAAGGAAGGAAGAAAGTGTCGGAAGGAAGGAAGGAAGGAAGGAAGGAAGGAAGGAAGGAAGGAAGGAAGGAAGGAAGGAAGGAAGGAAGGAAGGAAGGAAGGAAGGAAGGAAGGAAGGAAGGAAGGAAGGAAGGAAGGAAGGAAGGAAGGAAGGAAGGAAGTGTCGGAAGGAAGGAAGGAAGGAAGGAAGGAAGTGTCGGAAGGAAGGAAGGAAGGAAGGAAGGAAGGAAGGAAGGAAGGAAGGAAGGAAGGAAGGAAGGAAGGAAGGAAGGAAGGAAGGAAGGAAGGAAGGAAGGAAGGAAGGAAGGAAGGAAGTGTCGGAAGGAAGTGTCGGAAGGAAGGAAGGAAGGAAGTGTCGGAAGGAAGTGTCGGAAGGAAGGAAGAAAGTGTCGGAAGGAAGGAAGGAAGGAAGGAAGGAAGGAAGGAAGGAAGGAAGGAAGGAAGGAAGGAAGGAAGGAAGGAAGGAAGGAAGGAAGGAAGGAAGGAAGGAAGGAAGGAAGGAAGGAAGGAAGGAAGGAAGGAAGGAAGGAAGGAAGGAAGGAAGGAAGGAAGGAAGGAAGGAAGGAAGGAAGGAAGGAAGGAAGGAAGGAAGGAAGTGTCGGAAGGAAGGAAGGAAGGAAGTGTCGGAAGGAAGTGTCGGAAGGAAGGAAGAAAGTGTCGGAAGGAAGGAAGGAAGGAAGGAAGGAAGGAAGGAAGGAAGGAAGGAAGGAAGGAAGGAAGGAAGGAAGGAAGGAAGGAAGGAAGGAAGGAAGGAAGGAAGGAAGGAAGGAAGGAAGGAAGGAAGGAAGGAAGGAAGGAAGGAAGGAAGGAAGGAAGGAAGGAAGGTCCCTAATTCTAAATGCCTCATTACATGGTCCTAGATTTCAAAGATGCAGAAGGAGAAGCGAGAAGGAGCTACAGAGTGAGATGCAGTAACAGAATGTCCTCATGCCTGCCCCATTCTACATACACAAAATGGTTTGTTGTGAAACAAAGAAAATCAAGTAATGCCTTCACTGGGGGATAAAAACTCTCAGAGAAGCCACAGTTTAGTGTCTATGGTAATACTAGCACACTGGGGGTGATAAAAAACAATGTGTTCACTGTTTTTTTAACTGGAATTCATCAGATACAAAAAGACCAAGTTTACTTTCAAAATCTGGGGTCTTGAGTACAGTCTTCTGAGCAATGCATTGGTTTGGTTTTAGTTTTTTGAGGGTCTTCTTGGTAAGTTTTTGCAATAACATAACTTCGTAAGTGTTGCAAAGGTTCAATTCACAAATTGCAAAGAATTACTTTGCAGGAAAAAAATGAAAGAGCAATAAATTTATAGGAAACAAAAGTAATGTTTTTGATAATAAAAAATTACTGGAGCACAGAAAATTGATGCAAGCCTAAACATTACAAAGAGATTTTTTAAAAATAATTTTTGACTTACGGAAAAAAGTACTATTAAAGTTATTTAAATTCATCAGACAGGTGTTTGCAACTAGCAGGAAATCAACATTTTTTCAATACTTTAAATGCATCATGCATTTTATAATAATCTCAAAAGTATTTTAAATTGCATGCTTGTCTAGTCTTTTTCTCTACAGAAATGCGTGCCATGACAGCTAAGAAGCAACCTTACTCAGAACGCATTCACTGTCATTTGTGTTTGATGTCACAACATTCAGAAATATATGAATTAGAGGCCTTGAATAATCTGAGAAAGGTGGCTTCTGGAATAGCATGATATGAAGCTGTATGCAAAAGGATTAACTTGATTTAATATTGTGAATGAGAGCAAATTGCTTTGGAGGGAGGTAATTTCATTAAAGTACGACAGCTTAAAAGGTAAACAAGGGAATAGGAAGTCAAGAAAGTGACAGAAATGAAAGGATATCCGCAGGCTTATTGGCTTCAGATTGTTGACTTTATGGAGGAAAACTGCATTTTGATATTAAATATGATCCATTTTTCTTTGATCAAATATGGACAGGTGAACATATGACAACAGGAAAAAGTAACCAAAGCATATGTCCAAAGATGTAGAAAAATATTTTAAATCTTTTTCTGGCCATCTCAGTTCCAATTCTCAGCAACACTTGCTGCAATGAAGCTTAAGCTTCTGAGCATATGCTGAAAAGTAAGCTTCTTTTGCAGTCAAGTAAAACATAAGATATTCAAGATGTAGAGATTGCCTTGCCTTGCCTATCCTTGCCTTGCCCTGCCCTGCCCTGCCCTATTCCTTCCCCAAAGTGTATTTCCTTTCTTCTGCAAAACTTCTGGGGTTTCATTGTTAGTCATTCATACTCTACACTACTACACAATTTTAAATTTCTTGAAGTAGAATACTGTGAAGGTATGACTTCTGTGAGCGTTCACAGGCATATTGCCCAGTGTTTCCAGATCAGGGGATTCTTTCAAGACTCTGACCTAAGTGAATGAATTATAAATATCTTCTTTCTTCTTTCCTTTTTCTTTTTTCTTCTTTCTTTTTTCTTCTTTCTTCTTTCTTCTTTCTTCTTTCTTCTTTCTTCTTTCTTCTTTCTTCTTTCTTCTTTCTTCTTTCTTCTTCTCTCTCCTCTCTTCTCTGTCCTTCTTTTTTCCCCAGAAAGCATCATGGTTTCTCTTAAAAAGAGAAATAAAGGTTTATGAAGGTTGGAAATTGAAGAATGAAAGCATAAAGGACAAGCAAATGTCTAAAAGCTTTCATTCTTTGAACGTTTTCCCATGTAGATTATGTTCAATCCAATACTGTTTCCTAGAGCCTTCATATTAAAAGACAGTAATTAATCCAGTTTGAGAGGTTTTAGGGATATAAGTAAGCAGCTGTTCTCAAAAAATAACAGCTCTGACATTTTTCTCCTTATTGAAGGAAATATTCCAAGGTTTCCAAATATCCACTTTTTCCAAGTAGACTTTCAATCTGTGATGACACAGCTCTAACACAGCATTTCTTTTCAATTTCTACCCACATAACATTAAAAAAAAAAAAAAAGTAGTTGTTAGACAAAGAAGAAATTTACCACTGTGAGATCTGTGAAGCTTAGAAAAACAGTTTTAATATTTTTCACTTTTACTTCAATATAAATTATAGATTGAGATCTTCTAAACAGTCTTCATCACATTTTAATTAGTTTAAATGCTCACTAGATGATTTGCTGAGCGTCCCATTTACACTTCTTATTGCCTGTGGCATAGGCAAGGAAATGAGATTGCCTGGAAATTCTCTTTCCACTCTGCAAAGCTTTAACTGAGCTTAAAGGTTGTCGCTGTTACTGCCTGAAGCAAAATAACCAAGCATTCTGTGATTTTGCCAAGGATCTTTTATCTAGGAACCAGGAGGAATACTTGCACCCCATTAAAAACCCTAAACCTGCCAGTTTATGAAGACAAGCAGTGGCATTAGTTCAGATCTAGATAAATTTGTACTTTAATATGAAATAAAATCTGCACCTTAATGATGAAAAGGAAGAATCTAATTTAGATACAGAAATAGCATCATTTATTTACAAGCAGAGTTTGGATTTATAATTTTTTAATAAAGAGACAATACTACTGCTACTCTTCAGCATCAGCAATAGCAGCAAGGAGTAGAGCAAGTAAGTTAGTTAGCAACCAGAGCATTTTTAACACAGGTAAAATTTGTTCTCACTACTTCTTTTGTGCAACTTTGCATAGTCAGAATTGGGATGGAGATTATTAGGCACTCCCCCAAAACTGACAGGAACAAAAGAGGCTTTTTAATTTTATTTTAATGATACCTGCATGAGAATGATGTTCCAGAAGAAGCAAATGTTTAACAAGGGCAATGGTTTCTCTATGAAAAGGGACAGCTAAGAGTGATAAAGCATAAATGTATCAAGTCTGCTTAGCACAAAGAGAGCTTAGGCAATAGAAGTTTCATCTCAGAGAGTCAGAAAGGAAGAAATTTCATTCCTTTTGTCATTGCCATAGTATGACAGCTTGGACAATTCACTCTATTGCCAATAAAGTCAAATATGAAGTCTCAAAAGATGACACAGAACTTCGCTTTTGTGAAAAATGTCCTGATGTAAAATTGAACTGTAAACTGGGGAAAAAAAAACCCCAAAACATTACAAGAGACCAGAAGGGAGCAGTAAATAAAATGCAAATTCCAAGAAAGATTTAGAGTAATTTCTTTAAATATGGAAATATCATGTTTTTAAGGGAATCTCATTATTTACACTGAGATATGTACATTCCACATGTCAGGGGAATTAAACTGATGAAAACATTATTTTCTCTTGTAGCTTTTCCTACCATATTATCCTTAAACAAACAGGCTTCTCTGGAAACAGATTTTTTTTTTAAAGAAAATAATAAAAAGGACAATATGCAAGATGACTGATATTTTATAATCCTTTCTTACATAAAATATCATCTGATCATCTGAATTCTAGTGAGATAACTCAATGACAAAAGAAAAGCTGAAATAATATCAGTAGTTTTGATTTGTGTAGAGTTACAATGTGATGGTGAAATCAATAACACACTTGATCAAAAACTTAGTCACTGCATGTCCACAAGTGACTTACCTATATTCACATAAAGGGTGATTAATGGACGCATGAACACCCTGCTGGAAAACTTTCCCAGTTAAACCTGATCAGGTTTGCTTTAGTCTCAGCATTAAATTTAATAGCTCTTATAAAGTAGTTTGAATTTGTATCAGAGCACTGGTCTCTGTCTCTCATTTATTGTAGATTCTTGAGCATGAATAACTTTAACAAGATATCCCTTTCCTAATTCATGCTCTTTTCTACGCATATTTACTTATATAGTCTTGAGCAGATGCAGGTCAGCAATTTGAATTCTGTATCAAATTACTACTCTAAAAATAGTGCCATGGGTATCTACACAAAGACTGACTTGTCAATTAAGTAGAAAACATAACTTTCCATATTTTTATATGCCTCTGAGATTCTTCAAGTATTTTATATGCAATAAATGTAAAACATCATATGTTTAACTCAACATATTGGGCTGTAAAATCGTTCGCTGATTCTCCCTTTCTGAAATGCATCTAATCTCCCTTTCTTAGACTCCTGCTTTTAGACCAAAGACACCAGATTCTGATCTGTTAGAAACTATTGCGCTTCCACAGTAATTGGTAACTATGCAGATTTCTATTTTTGTATGTTGTTCTCTTTGAAGTTTTTTTCATGGTGTGTTTTTGCTGAAGATTTCTACTTTAAAAGTAATTTTTCTTATCTCAAAAATATGAAAATGTTGCACTTTGTTTAATCCAGAAATTTACTGCAGAAAGCAGGTGTCAGAGTAGTGCATGTCTATGTTCTGAAAGGTGCTATGTAACAAATTACCAAGTAAAATGAACCTTTAAAGCAAAATTATAAAATCACATATCTGAGAAGCCATTGCCCCTTGTCTTTAAATACTGACGTTAATCCATAGGTTGTGTTCAAAATGTCTGATTTATGTAATTGTCTAAAACTTTCCAATATTTGGGTTGGGTTACCAAAAGGAAAATAAAATCATGATGGGGTATGGGAGCGATATGTGTAGGTCTGTAGATTCCTTTTAGTTTGATGAAGTATCCTTTATGATAGAACCTTCAGGATTCTATCAGATCAGGATCTGCACTTGGTACTAAGAATAAGTGATGTCTGGTAAAATGAATAGAGTCATCCAGTGGTCATCAAAATAGAATATTCCTTTTCTGTTGAGAAAATGTGGTTAGTGAAAAGCAGTTGCTGGCCACGTCCAGGACTGGGCATAGCAGGAAAGTAATAACTTCATACAAGAATGGGCAGCAGATATGTAGGGCAGGGTGACAGAGTGCCTTCCATGGCAGCCCTTTTCAACAAAGAAGGCCACAAGAAACACACAGTTAATCAGCAGAAGTAGGTCAGAAGGCTTTGTCTTATAAGAAGTGAAATTTGCTTAGACTTCCTCACATGCAGAAGGCATTGATTGTTATGCATAGCAACCTGACTGCTTTGTAATAAATGTAAACTGCACAAATTCCAAAGGCTTTGTTTAGCTTTGAGTTCTCTTGAAAGTATTACAGTGTGAGTCAGAGCAACAAAAAATGGAGGCTGTGGATGCTTATTTATGAGCTGATTGATTTAAATGGTTTGTTTGGAGTACAGTTTTGACTAGCTGACCGCCAGAGGTCCCTTCCAACGTAGATTTTTCTACAATTGTGTAAAAAGTACAGAAATGTCTTGATGAATTGATATTGGGCCAAAAGTTTTGCAGAGGGAAGAGCTTAATCTTAAGGAAGATTAACACTGAGTAAAGAATTTCAGACTGTGATTTTCAAGAATCAATATTCTGTTAGGATCAGAATTACAAACAGTGTAGAATCTCTTAAAACCCAGAGGATTTGAATGGATACAGGTTTGGTTTGATAACCAAAGTATAGACCTTACCTGAGAAATAGATTTAGACAGAGGCTGAATGGCTGCAAATAGTTGAAGCTGCATTGATAACAGTTTTTCCATTGAATTTGAATGTAATATTTAGCTTTATTCGAATGTTGGTTCCATTTTACCAAATTTAGCTATTTTTAGTCTACGATGATTATGCAAATTTTCTGTGCAAATTTTTTTCCTTTCTTTTTTAGAGTGAGAAGCATCTTGAGATGTAATCTCTAACAGAATGAATGGCTGACACATGGATTAACTGACCATTGCATGGCTTTGAGCAGCCCAGAACAAAGGCATATTCATACAGGTACATGAGGAAAGCTACCCTTCTTATCCAATGAATACTGTATGAGAAGAAAAGGACTTATTTGAGTAAGAAGGTTCCAGAATGTTTGCAATTTACTTACTGCAGAGCTGAAGATTTGAAAGATGAGAAGGTCCTGGATATAAGTAAAGCTATTAAGAGTTTTGACCAAATTATTCTGGTTCATTGCTATAACTAAGAAGAATTTTTATTTCCAAGTGTCCTGGTTCCAGCCAGGACAGGGTTAATTTTTGCAGTAATCAGATGATGTATGGTATGTCTAGGACCTGGATGTTAGTCTGTAACACCTCTCATCATTGCCAGGAGCAGAGGGAAAGGAGTCTCTTCCAGTCAAGGTAGCAGGGCATCTCTGGGGCATGCATTTTGCATGTGAATCACTGTTCATTTTCTTCTCTTGCTGTTTCCAGTAACTCGTTCCCATCTCAACTCCCTGACATTGCCTCTTGTACCTCCAATTGTCCTCTCCATCCCACCACAGGGAAGGAAGAGGAGGGGGAGTGAGTGAGCAGCACATGGTTTGGAGAGTCTCAGTGGGAGTACTAAATTGAGGAATTTAGTTCCTAAACCATGATACAAAGATGATTTTCTGACTATTATTTTAACCAAACTGCTCATGATGGTCCTCTAATTCACAAATGTAATTAGCAACTTTCTCTGATACAAAGCTAGAAAAAAAAAAAAAAGAATCATCTACGTTCAGAAGACCTGAAAATTATAGAGCTGTCAAAAACATGAAATTGATAATCCCACAAGAAAATAACTGCTCTGAAGACATAGATGACACAATGTACTGCTGCAAAGCTGTAGCTCATTAGACTGTCTCCCTAAGCAATTAGAAAAGACATAATTTTTTACAAGAATCAACAAAAGTCTATCAAGGATATCCATGCTGCAATGATGAGTCTTTTTGATTCGCAGAGTTCTTAGTACATCACCTCTTAACATTTAGCTTACTTTTGAAGGAAGCACTTCATAAGGGAATAAAATAAACTAATGTGTTCAAAGCTATTATATCTATAAGTCCTGGACCACAGAAAAAGGATTAGATTTAAAAGTGAAGAAGAAAACAATGGCCCAATATACTGAATATTTTATATTCCTACATAGCAAAGCAAAAGTCGAACACTGAAATAGAGGGGAAAAAAGCAAAGCTAAATTGAAAGTTTAATGCATAAGCATGCTGAAATAGGTTTTTACTACTGATATTTTTTTTGTAGAATAAACTTGAATTATAGTGTATAGGTATCCAAAATTCTCTGTCAGAGACATTGGTGAAGAAAAAGAAAAAAGGTGTATTGCATCAGAATGGCATATTGGCCCTGAAATCAAGGGAGAAATGAAAAACAATAAGCAAATGTTTTGAAGGGAATAGGCAAACCCTTGTCAGTATCAGTATAAAGCTAATGAACTGTTCACAAAGAGAAGCTTTTCTCTCTCTGGGCAAGATACGTTACTTCCAAGTAGCGAAAATTTATATTTACATATAGTAATTGCAAAACTATTATGGATTCATGTGATTTAAAAATTATAATACTGTGCCAAAAATGGTTCCAGGAGTCCCAGAACATTTAAAAATTGTGTTTATCTCATTTCAAATAAATGTTGATATATTAAAGATATATATGTTTGTATTCCTTTGATTATTTTCTGAAAAGATTATTGTCCACACCAAGTGAACCAATATTTAATTATATTACTGAAATTTACTTTGACAACAAAATTTCATCTCTATGCAATAATTTCTGGAAATCAACATGATATTTCTACCTAAAAAATCCTCTCACATTATCAGTATTAGATTGAAGTGTGTTACCCAGATTTCTCTGACTATTTTTTCAATTAGTTTAATTGATTAACAGATTTATGAGACACAGGAAAAATCCCATATTTATGGTATCGGTCATATGTTTTTTCCTATATTAATTTATGTAAAAATATGCTTGAAAGTCACTACTGGGATGCAAAGCCATATATTTGTTGCTTCTTTTCCATTCAATGATGTATATTAATAAGATATCCTTTCCTGAAATATTCTGTCTCCTACTGCCCACAGCAAGAGTGACTTTTGTGGTTCTCTGAGTACAATTATTAATTTTTTTTATCAAAATGCAGTAAATTTCCATGCAGGAATTAAGAGACATTTTCTGATCTCATTCCAGACATTAATCTACAAGTGCAGAGGCAGCTGATTTGTTCTTAGTAAATCCTTGTTACCAGCATTCTATGTATGTATATGTATAGACATATATAAAATATTTTAAATAACAACATACTACTGATATTAGTGTTACTTTGGAGTTTTCTTGGAACATATGAATTATAGTGATCACTCTAGTTTAGTGGTCTGGAAGCAAAGAAAAATATGAATAGCTAAAGTTCTAACACTAGTGTTTTTCTATTCTTCTGCTCTTATCAGCATCAACCTAGATCGAAGATATCCAATTTCATGTTAACTCATAGGTAAAATATTTGCTCTCAGAGAAAACAGGTAGCTCTTTTTAAAAATTGTTCTCACTACTGCTGGCAAGGACCGTCTTGATGCATTGGGGTTTTTTCCCTGTTTCGTATTTTCACAAAACTTAAGATGAAAACTGTGTTTAGTTGCTGTGCTTAAATCAGAAATAATTGAAATAACTGTTTCTCGATGAGACAGAAACAAGATATCTCTAAAACCATATGGCAGGTCATGTGTTCTAAATAAGGTACTTATTTGGATTTAAGAACTCAACTTTTTTCATGCTGAGAAATGCAAAATTATTGTTGGATAAAAGCCCTGCATGATTGCAATCCCTGTGCCATCAGACAAGAGCTGCGGCACTAGGAGAGTGTAATAAACTTGTGAAAGTCCCAGAGATAGGGGAAAATAAGATCAGAAATCTTAGAAGCTGTAGAGATCTGATCTAATAATAAAAGTATTGCATATGCTCAGAATAGTACATACTTGCTCCCTTCTGTGCCTCTACTTCTTTCAGGAAGAAATTGAATTAGTAGCTTCATATTTAAATAGTTAAGACTTAAGGCTCCTCTTATAATTCTGGTATAGCTGATGTAAATAATTTCTTACACCTTAGAATGACTAGTGAGTAATACTTTCATTAACAACTCTGAAGTTAGATATGCACTTTTAAAGTATAGTACAAGACTTTCATTTGTCATTCCTCATACTAAGTTTTGAATATTTTATGGCTACATTCAGGAACTGGATGGCTGCTTTAGAATGAATAATTAAAACTCATTTTAGAATAACTGTCTTTGGGGAATGGGTGCCTCAGTGAACTAAACAATTCCTATTCTCAGCATTATTTCCCTTTAATTTCCTGACGCGATTTGCAGTACATTCCTATATATTTCAGGAAATAAACATATGTCAGGGTATCATGAAGGGAAATAAAAATCCTAATACTTTTCTATTGCCACAGAGAATTTAGATGACTAAGCAGAAAAAAGCCCCTCTCACCACAAGAGCTAGCTCCTTAAATGTTCATCACGTCTGACTGTAGTTTTAATCTCTCTTAAAAAGCTTTTCTGGTCTAGACAGACAATAAATCACTGCATTCTAGAGTTTGCCAGAGACCTTTTTGGAGATGATTTTCCTGTCTAAAAATGTTGAATGATTTGAATGATTGGAAGTGTTTTGTAGAAATATGCCAATCTCAAACAAAGTTCAAAGGGTGGTGAAAGGGAGCTTTTTTTTCATTAAGAACTGATTATTTAATATAACAAACCAGAAGGAAAAAGTCTAATAGAGAATTAATTTCTGCCAGTATAAAATAATTATATATTTTATTTTTAATTCTTTTTGGAAATTATAGATATTTACTGGTATAAGGGCATTTACTATGCAAAGAAGACACCTAGTCTTAATACTTGTTTCTGTAGCATTCCCTAGATGGCTTGAGCAAGCATTTTTCTAAAGAATATAAGCTAGCAGCTCAGGAAAAGCTGTGATGGATTTAAATTCACTTCAAAGACTGTTTTTCTACTGCTTGAACAAATATTGAAAATGAAGATGGTATTCTGTGACAAATATATGCACCACTATACATAGAGATTATAAATGACATAAAATGTCTAACCACATATTTTGCATGGCCTTACAATGAGACCCATGACAAAATATGTCTGACTTAAATTTTGTTCTGGCATATATAAATATGACACACTAGAAAGAGGGTCAGAAAACTAACAGATGTGGCAAAGTCATTTTTTATGTTCAATTCACAAGAGCATTCCAATTATTCAGGCATTTATTGCAAATTGCAATTGTATATTATAGGTCAGAATCTCTGAACATGCTCAGAAAAAAAATATCCTAATTGCATGAACTGTGAGGATACTGCAAGATTTCAGGCTAGTGACAGCCACTGCAATTTTTGGCCTGCTATCTTTGCTGCAGATCGATTATTTTAACAGTGACAGAAGAAAGAAAAAGCCACAAAGACAAAGAAAAATGTGGGTTTGGAAAAAAATTATATGTCTGGCCAGAAACTCCATTGTATAAAGAGAAGTCATAAATCTTTTTCTTTGTTTTTCTTTCTATCATGTCAGTCTCAGTAATAGTGAAGTCCCAAAAACCTTGAGTATACATAAGTGTTTTAAAGTCAGCAACCAAACAAAATGTTGGATGTATCCATGTACTCATTTCTGACATTAACAAGTATTTTAGAATGCTGTAGGTAGAAATAGGAGTTCTGTGTTTTATTTTTGTTCATGGTGTTTTCAATGTCCTCTTTTCCAATTTCATATTTCAGTGAAGGCTGGGGGCTTTCTCAATATTTTTCCCTGAAAAATTAAGAGTGATTGGATTTTAGTCATATTTTTAACTTGCGTGTGATGAAAAGCAGACCAAACCAAACAAAGTCGTGTTGGCTGTATCCTTTGGGGTTTTAGTTAGGATGTAAAATTAAAAGGAATACTTAGGGAATAAAACAGACAACTATTAAGTTTAGGGATTTGAAACACATTTGCCTAAGCTGTGAAGACTGATTTGAGCTTTAAAGAACTGTGGAGGAAATAAAGGTGTTCTTCTCTCTTGCTTTTTCTTTGGCTGTCGTATCCAGTTAATGATATGAATAGGCAGGTAGGAAGTCCATATGTAGGATCATGCAATAGGATACAAATTATTATCATTTCATTGCACTTACAGATTTGCTTATTCACACATAATAAGAGGAATAGATGTTAAAAAATTGATAATATATGGAAATAGGCAATAGATAATATTACTTAAAAGCTAGACTAATTGATGTAATTGTCATTTTGTAGATTTCCAAGGCACTTTCATAATTTTGAGCAATATCAAATGCCACTAAACATATTTTTTATACAAGCATTTATTTTGGAATGATGTATACTTATAATTAGAAGTTATTTCTGTTGAGATTTATGATTTCTAAAAATAAGTGAGGTGTTATAAATTTTAGACTGAATTCTTAATCTAATACTAAATTTTTAATCCCACATGGTTATGAAAAACTTTCAATGCATCTGTTATCCTTCCTTGCCTTCATTTCTAATCACTTCATAACCAGATTAACAAGAGAAAAATTATGGTTGTTTGTGACTCTATTGTTGTGACACCATCACTGGAATTGCAAAAATCTCTTAAAAATAGTCTAAATTTTTCAAATGTTATGAGAAATTCCTAAAGCGTGCAATTTCAAGAAAGGAAACTGAAATTACCAAATTACCTTCTGGTTGGCTGATTGGTTGTTTGATTTGTTAATTGGTTGGTTGGTTGGTTGGGTTTCTTAGTTTTGGTTTTTTGGGTATTTTTTGTTTGGTTTGGTTGGTGTTTTTAGTTTTTGCTTTGGTTTTTTGGTTGTTGTTTCTGTTTTGTTTTTTGGGTTTTTTTGTGGTTTTATTGTGATAAATACATTGCTGCATGCTTTTCTTTTCTAACAATTCAAGCCATAGAACAGGTTTGATTTTAAGATTTTATAGTAAAGAAAAGTAGTATATCTATTGTTATATCTATGTCTAATACATTTTCACTTTTAGAAAGGTCATTCTTGGTGCATAGAGAGGATTTATGGGATACATTATTTACACAGGTGACAATGCATTTAAAAAAATCCAAGAAGGCTTGAACTGTGTTTACAAAATCGCTGTGGATTAATGGAAGAAGAACTGGAGCATAAATTTTAAGAAAAAAATTTTAAAGCTGTCTTTCCACTTGAATGTGGAAATGTTTAAAATAAGATTGCAGAATAGCTGTATGGAATGTTTTTCATCTTATTACTTAATAAAATACAAAGTATATTTAATAATACTGAACACAAACTGATTAAATTATCAGAAAACCTGACTGCATATCACTCCTGAATGAAGAAAACTACAGAAAAAGTTTAGGATATTTTTTTCTTTTTCCACAAAATCCATAAGACATCAAGAATGAAAATAATATCTTTGACTTGCTTTGTTATAGTAACAATGAATGGCTAAGTTATTTTTCACATTTATATTTTTTGTCATATTTGTAATTTTAAAAGATCAAAATACTTTAATTCAAGTTCTGTACCAAAGTTTCATAAAAATTGTATAACCCTCCTTGATACCCATTGACTTCACTTTCAAAACCGTGGGTGTATAGAGAAAGAATGAACCCTCTTAATTTAAATTAACACTTGAATAATTACAATTTCCTTTTTTGCAAAATTATTTTCTACATGTGTCTCACTATTCTAATGTTTCTAACTTAATAAAATGTCTTCCATAAAAAATAGGTAGCTTTAATTGACTTATTTAAATGTAAAGCATTTGCCAACATATTGCATCTTAGACATAATGAACATTTTTTTCAATTGTCACCTTAATGGTTTTGTAAGAAAGCTGCAAAACATGAATGGCACACACCTTTTATGACAGTTTTACAGAGACACAATGAATGCAGGATATAATTTATGAGAAAGTACCAAGTCAGCTGGTGCCATAAACCTTTAGTTATTACATTGTGTGTGTACAGCAATGCTGATCTGCATTCAGATCTCAGACAACTTCAGCTAATTATTCCATTTTACTATGTGGCATTTTTCCTTGGAAAAATAAAGTATTACTTTTTTTGCTTGATTTTTGCTTTTTTCCTTTTTCTTTGAAGTTCTTCAGGAAAGTAAACTTATAAAGGCTTTTTAATTCTATTTCTGTGGCTATTTTTTGATATCCAGTAGGCATTCCTCCTTCCATTTATTTGGAAATTAAATTTTACAATATTACTAAATATATGCAGTCCATGCTAATAATGGAATACAGGCCAAAGCACAAAATGGATTGATTTTTGTAAATTCAATATTACAGTTTTGAGTCTGGGCAATAGAGATGATCAAGTATTCTTTACCAGGTACTTTCATTATTAAATCTAATATTAATAGTGTTATTTCTTGATCTTTTTATCATGTTCTCAGTCTGTAGCCAAAAAAAAAGTTGTCTCTCTCCTTTTTTTTTCCCTATATGTCAGATATACTTCTTTCATTTACAGTACCGGTCTAAGAATATATTTTGTCAGTTTTCATTCACGTCACATATCTGTGCCATCCTAGACTGAAGTAATCAGACAGATTTCTGGAATTTTAGAGCACATTTTAGATGCTCTATATCCATCAACAAAATATGAAAGACTCTCAAAGTATGTGAAAACATTGATTGTTTTAAGCAAATAAAACTGACAGTAGGGGAAAAGTGATGCAACTGTCACTAGTCAATTGTGCAAGGAAAATCCTAAGAGATCAAGGACAAAAGTTGTTTGATTCAAAATACTGAGAGCAGGAATATTTGAAGTGTCACAGTGATTTTTGGCATGCCTTGACATGTCATAGAGTCTGCTGTAACAGTTTGTGCCTCATCCAAAGGGAGATTTATGTGCTGGAAGTTTGACTGGTGACAGATGCAAGTTTTCACGTCTTCAGTTTGACATTTGAATTCAGTATCATTAGCTTCTCCAGAAGCTTCTCCTGCACACACTGCAAATAATTTGGCACTTTGAACAAAAAAATATAACACATACTTAGATGGTAACTGATTTGCTTGGCAAATTTAGAGGTTATTTGTGAAAAGGTGGAATTGTACTGACATTATAATACCCAGAGAGATTTAGCAATTATTTAAAGTGACCATACAGAATATTTGTATTGTAGGATAGTACACTGCTGATACGGGGGTGAACAACTACCTTCCTTTCAGTAGGTAGTTGTTACTGTTATTGTAATAAATATGTACTTACTTATTTGCTTTTACACAGAACAGAGCACTCAAGATTTGTAGACACACCTCATTGGAAAAGAATGACAAAAGCCAAGAGTCAAAAAAACCTCTTTTTTTTTTTTTTTTTTTAGCAGACTACACACTAGGCATGGAAATTGGTATGTATTTTGTCTCTATAATAATAGAAATAAAAGAATAAAAAGAAAGAGGGAAGACAGAGAAGCTTAAAGGGAGAGGCAAGGGGATCACCAGTTCTGGCTCCAGCCTGGCTCCAGCCAATAGGTGTCTGAGGTCCTGGAGGTGCCACTCAGGCTTTCTGGGGGTACCTTCCTACAGGTAAATTTCAGCTCTCTGGGATTAGGATTCTCACTTTTCATGTAAATAAGTGAGCAGGTGCAGTCCAGTCTTCTGGACCTTCCTGGAAATGGGTTGGGATGCTTTGAGGGTCTTTTGGTGGTCTTGAACCCCCTCTGTTGGTCTTGACCACTCCTTGACCCCACCTCTGCGCTTGCCCTGTCTGATGCGGTCACCAGGAACTGAACTGGAAAACTGGTTTGAGAAAGGTGCTGCTGTACCTTCCTGCAGCCCTCCTTTCCCAAGAGATCCTGATCTAACCTGCCCCTTGAATGGTCAGCAATGAGTGAGGTGTAGCAATGCATTAACTCCTTACTGTCCAGGCTCCTACATCTCCCCAGAGATTCAATCGACCCTCTTTATAAACAAAGGAGCTCACTAATAAATGATATGGTGATTGGATAAAAGCTTTTGCCACATTTTCATAAAAATAACCAGAGGAATTTTTAAATAGTTATAAAACTGAGAAATCCATTCATATTAAAATACAATACATAGCTGAATTCTTGACAGCCTAAAACTCAGTCACTTCTCACTAGACAGGCTCTCAATTTTACTTTTTTCTTCTGTTTGCCTGTCTGACTCCTGATCTTTCTTGTCCTGTCTTCCAAATTCTTTCTGATGCACAGATACTTATTCTACTCTACTCAGTTCTGTGAGCTGAATATTATGGAATTTATCATTCTCTGAAATTTTACTGACATCTGGTTATATTCTTGCCTCAAAACTTGATCTGTCATCCCTTTTGTTTTTCCTGATTCCTCATTTCAGGTTAAAATGGAGATGATATCTGATATACTCACCATGAATTTTCATCATAAATCAATATATTCTCTAGGCTTCACTGCTTCTTTCCTGGTCTCTGTGGCATGCATAGAACCACTGATGCATGCTGCTGAATATATTTGGGTAGTTTTGCTGATTTCAACACAGTATTTCCCTCTTGCAGGCTGTTGGCAGTCACAAGATTAGACTTTAGCTCAGCGCCAGGAAAAGAGACAAACTAGCACTGGTAACAGAAGAGGCTGTGTCAAAGTGTATCAGGCCACCACAGTGCTAGAATTGTAAGTAAAGAGATGAGGTGGATTGAAAACTGGCTGAGCTGCCTGATTCAGATCAGCAGAAACACGGCATCCATCTGGAGGCTGGTCACGAGCGGTGTACCCCAGGAGTCCATCTGGATCCCACTTCTTGCACGTCTACATTAAGGACATTAACAATGGTGTGTAAGGAATGCATCCCCAGCAAGTTTGCAGCCAAGACAAAACTGGGAGTAGTTGATACACAAGATGGGTGTGGTGCCAGTGTGATCTCAAAAGGTTGGAGAAATGGGTAAAGAGAAATCTCAGAAATCTGAGCACAGGTAGGAAATGTAGAGAATTGGAAGTGTCAGCTTGTTTTGCACCTTTTCAGTCTTACATATTTTTCTTATGGCTGGCAAAGTCAGCTAGCCAATTTGATATTTTAATGTGTTGTCCCAGCACAATTCAGAGTGTTCTGGTTTTGAGTTCAAAGAAGCATAAATCAGTGTACATATTTTTGTGAAATTTATTCTGACTTAGGAGACAACAAAATTATAATGTTTTCTGGGTTTTCTTCCCATGCTTATTTGCTTCAGCTTCAGTGTTCCTCCCCAATGCACTTTTATTATGTTTTCTGAATAGAAACTAAAATGGTGACTTCAGAAATACCCATCTGATTACCTTTTAAAGGTTTTACTTATAATGGTGGGTCCTTGATGTTTTTTGTAATGCAAATGGGAAAGGATGACAAAACCTCAAAAAGATGTCTTGTGGAAAAAGTATAATTAATAAATCTCAGTAGGTTGTCTTCATTTTGATAGGTTCTTTGATTTCATGCCACATTTCGCAATGAGCCATAGGCTGTCCAAACATAAAAGGACTGATTTCCCAAAAGAATAATGTAGAAAATGTCTTAAAGAAGCATCAACATCTTGCAACTGGGACAGAATCACCATCCACCAGCTTCTTCTTTAAGGTAACAAAGTAAGGATGTGACAGCTAACATGATGTATCAGTGTATGACCTTGCAGTCTTGTCAGCTAGAAAGAAAAAGGAAGCCAGAAGAGTTACTTGTTCTCTATAAATATATTCTGAAAGGAAAAAAAAATCAACATTTTAAAATCATAAATGCTACTGAGTAACCTAAAAATGTAAATATAGATAAAATTATATTTTCTCTAATAATTGAAATTTCTTACAAAGATTTTTACAAGGATTACTGTATTGAGAGTAAAAATTTTTTCTTAATGCAATTTGTTTATTTTACAAATAGCATTTTAGAGATTTTTTTAGTGTGTGACTGCACAATATCTTAGTTGCAGGCACAGCTTACCAAAAATATATAATGAATTAATACGTTAACTGTGAAACATTACAATTGCATTTTTAGAACTCAGCAATAATAGACTTTAGCCATAATTTGGAAAAACAACTTTGAAAGATGACCAAAAATCTACCTCAATCTGTGGTATCTGTCCAAGGTCTCATCTAGTAAGTAAGAGTGGGTAAATGAAAGCACTAAGCACACAGAAAAGGAATTTAAGTTCTCACCTGTCTCTGAGCTCAGGTTTCCTGAATGAGAACAAAGGGTCTGATGCTTCCAGTCACCTGAGACACACAGCATAATAATAATTTTCAGAAAATTCTGAAATTCCCTACAGAGAAGAACTTAATATTTTAAGTCATGGTGGAAGGATGTTTTCTTTGTAAATAAGTCAGTTGAACACCTTCCTGGAGTGCAAGAGAATTGTATTTGAATTGCTACACCTTGAAGATGGACTTGAATAATATTTGTATCTGTTTCTTGATTAAATATCATGCTTTATGCATATCTTCTTCTGCTTATTAATATATCAGTTTGTGTTGACCACAACAGCTCAGTCTGCACTATCTTTACAGCTCAAAAGCCAAGTAGTCTGTGGAATGGAGCTTTGAATTTTTCAGCTAGGGATCTATCTGAAATTTTTTATTTTGATACATTATATAATATCATTATATTTTGTCATAATATGTTTATCACTGATGATATAATTGTTTACATAACTAAGAGAGTCAATGGCTTTACTTTATTAATTTTTATCACAGTGCTTTTCTTAGTAATCCTTTAGTGATGAAACTGTGATGAGCAATGCAATGAAACTGTGAAGCAATTGCTGCTTCATAAGAGAATTCAAGCAAGTGACCATTAGGTCCAGAACCTCACTTATTTAGGATTTTTCTTGTGGCCTGAAGCTTTGAAAAAGTGAATTAGTTATTAAAATTGAAAGGAATATTATGATAACCATAAAGAGTTTTTATACATTTTTATACTGTTCTCTAAATGGCTTTTATTAGTGAGTAAAATAACTATCATCTTGCATGTGTTGGTCTTTCGTATTTTCCTCAAAAAGAGGGCTTTGTGCTAGGTTTTATTCTAATAGGGATTCAATTTTTTATACACTGCTGTACCTATAGTTTAAGGTTGTTGCATTTAGTGCATATACATATATGATATTGTATATATTCCTGAAAACTCAGAAATATGTGTACTACACTTAGATCTGAAATCCCTGTGGTGTCCTGAAGAAATTATACATCTCATTTCTCTTTCAACCTCCCAGGAAACACTTTTCCTAGCAAAGGCAGAGGTAGGATTTTACCTTTACTGTAAAAAACACTGTTACATGAATTGCTAATTCTAGCTGTTTTCCAGAGTTTCAGATTATTTAGCTATTCTGCGTTCTAGTTTTAAATGGAAGAACGTGTTTTGAACTTGACAAAAACCTAGTTTTTGATAATTGCAATAAAACAAGGATAAAGAGAAGAAAAAAATCTAGGGCAGCTGCTCAATGGGAAACAACTGGAATGAAGTTATGTCGAAAAAGATTTGCAATTGACTGATGGTAGAATGGTCTAAGGTTCCAGTACTATGTAGAGGAGTAAGTGGCTACACACTGAATATTAAAGACCAAATGTTGCTCTACATGGTACAGTTTTCAGTGTGGCAAAAGCAATTGGGATAAAAAGCCTGTGGGACAAGAAAACTTGTCTGTAGAAGGGCAACTTCAGCAATCCAGTAGTGGAGGAAAAGGTGTAGAAAAAAAGGATGAAGGGCTCACTGATATAAACACTGATGAAATTATCAATGAAAGATCAGTAGCATATAATACACAATGTGCTCACCTACACACACCAGGCAACGGGGGGATTATTACTCTGCAATAGGATTAAATAAAAGAATAATAATTTGAAAATAAATTAAATTGAAATTAGGCCCTCTATCACACATTAATGCCTAATAAGTGGAATCTCTGAAAACTATAAAAATATCTCTCTAGGGTTTTTTCTCCTCACCTGACCATATACTTCTATGAAACTTGTAAGAATTTAATATTTTTCTACCTTTCACTCACTGTACGATTTTTCAAAGGGAAGGCAGATAAATATAAGAAGAGTATGAAATGTTGTTATGTAGCTTTTACAGTACTGGGTCATGGTCCTTATGCCATAGGCCATTTTTCTACAAGTATTCCAAATTACTTTTAAGGTATTTTTCCTTACTGTCAAGGGAATGTTTTCACTTTGGTTTTCATGTCACGCCTAAATGACATATCTAGCCAAATATTTAAACGTTCCTAGGACCTTAGTTCAATGACTATTCAAATTGTGCTGTCAGATGATTCAGTAGTATTTTCCTTTTATGAGAGTTTTTGACTTAGTTGAAAAATTGTTGCAAAGTATCAACCAGAAATTCTTCAGTTAAAGAAAGGGAAAATCGTTTTTCACATAATGTCGCATATCCTTCTGTCTTTGTGTTGACCTATGCAGAATCTCTCTGGTTTAGACATGGTTACAGCTGTAGCAGGACTTCTGCCCCGCCACAGGAAAGCTTATCTATTGTTTCTTAGCTGGTACAATAACTCAGGGCATCTTGCTTTAATATAAGCCCCACATAAGCCTTGGTGAAGGACAGTTTGCCTTGTAGCGAGTTATTTTGGCACCATGGGGATTGATGCTTTCAGCTGACAGTAAGCATCTTGCTGTGGAAGCAGATATGGGAAGATAAGATGGAATTTCTGACTGACAGACACTTCACTTTACAAAATATAAAAGCTACATCATACTTTTACAATGCAGAAATCATCTGCACATTTCCTGGAATGTGTGGAGTCTTTCATGGTGACTTTCATAGTTATTCTTCCAGAGGTTAAGTGAAAGGACTCTGTGTGCACCATCATCAGTTCAGTGGCAAGTTACATGACTCCCAATCTATGCTTTTTCTGTGCTAGCCATAAATAGATACCTTACATTAACAGTTGTGCACTGCTTAATGTAATCCACTAGTAGTTCTTTTGTTTTATACTGTGTAGTAAGTAACTGTGTTTAAGGCCTTTTTTCTGTTAATCTCCTGTCTATTCAATAAATAACTCATTTTATACAAGGCCTGGCCTGCCATTCTTGAGAACTTGTGAGCCAGAGCAATTTAGGTGCAGGTCACCTAAGCAGAGCTGCTGCCAAAATCTGGGCCTAAGGCAGGGCTTGTCTAAAGCTCTCACTTAATCCATAACAACAGCATAAGGTATTGGATTGCTATGCTGGACCATCATGCAATACATTTTGACTGTTTCAATTGTGTATGCAAAGTCAATTTTTTTCAAATTCCATTACACAGAGGCAAACTCACTGACACCAGCAGAGATATACAGATACAAAGAGCAGAATTTATTCTCAAATGTTAAAGCTATTAAACAGAAGAAAAAGTCAAAATTATTTCTGTCAAACATTTGGGTCCTTCCTCTTATGGCCATTCTCCAAATTTACCATAGCAAAAGTACTGCTCACTCTGCTTGGGGAGGTAGTAATTATTCCTTGTCAATTATATTCTCAATCACTGAACTATAAACAGCTGGTGGTGCATAACCGTCATGCAGTTTAAAATTATAGTACACTTTCTTCTATTTTTTTTTTAATTTCCACATGTTCACTAAATTTCTTGCCATAAAAATATCTTATCGTGCCTTTAAAACTGCTAAATAAAACTAGAAGAAATGATACAACAGTCTGGAACTATAATGATGGTTATGCATCACCAGCTGCTTGTAGCTCAGTGTTTTCATGTCTAATCCACAAGGGATAATTGCCTCTCCCTGTATAAGGTGAATTATCTTGTCACTTTCTCAACACCACTCCTGCCTCTAAATATACATTAAAAAAAAAGAGGAAATAATTTTATTTTAATAATTTTCAGTCCTAATTTTCCCTAATGTATAAAAATAAACATGTTATTAGTTTGTTTTCAAAGAATTTATTATTTATAGTAACTACTAATCAGAATATTAAAAAATTTTAAAGCGTGGGCTGACTATTACAAATTAAGATATACATTTTTGCCTACACATTTTATTCTGACTTTACAACGTAAAATAAAATTCAGTGTTGATTATTTACTGACTATTTTGTAGAAAACATGGTTTTCTGGACAGGACTGACAAATGAGTCATTCCTAACACCTGTTAGTGCACATAAAAGGAAACTACTTAAATGGGAGTTTCATTAGACTGGAAACTGCCTAAAAAACAACAAGTTGCTTCATTACTATCCCATCCCTCTCCCATATCACTCACCCAAGGAGAGACAGGGGGATGTTGGAACCCAGTGGGATGCCCAAACAGTGAGATCTAAAATTTCACTGAATGCCAAGTGAAAATTAAAATATGGGATAAAAGCAAAGAATAGCACAAATTGTGAGTGTAACTCTAGAAGCAAAGACACCAATTCCCATATTGTTTATACCAAGTTCAGTGAAGCAATGTAACAAGTCTCTCAGAAGCTAATTGGGCTCAAAGTCAGATCAAAGTTTTCAGTATTTTAATAATGTGTTTTCATAGAACTGATAACTATAAGACAGGAATAAATGTAACTCATTAATGTGATAAGAAGTTGTTTCTCCAGAAACCTCACTTCATGTATTTAGTGATGCTTGCACAAAAATAGTATTCTGCACTCATTACTCAAGCATTAGTAAGAGAACAAACAACTAAATCAGCTTCTTGAAAAATCTTATGATCCTTCAGATCTTTGCTAGTTCTAAACAGGTTCATATCAACTGAGTTGTCGAATGATTTTGAAATCCAGGCTGTGCAGTAACAGTTTGCTCTTAAAATACTTAGCAATAAAATATTGTGTGGGGATTTCCTTATTTGGTTTTGTTTACTTGTTTCTATTTTTTTGCTTTGTTTTGGTTATCTCCCACAGGGTTTTCCCATTTCAATACTAGTATGATTTTCCAGCAGCATTTTTCTCTCACAAAACATGAAAAGACCACTGAGCATTTACCTTGTTCCCTCTTCTAAGATACTTTCTTGTATCTAGAAAGTATCCTCAAGCCATGAATTATTTCAGAAGTTTCACAAGCTGCATTCACAAGAGATTTTTTGTGAAGCAAAAATCTGCTAGCCCATTGCAAATCAGAGTAAAAGTTGCTGAAAAATAAAGAAATAAAATGTATTCTAGAGTCTTTGGCTGACATTTTGTATATTGCCTTTGAAAATATTTTTTCATTTTCAAACCCTGTAGTAACATGTATTCACATACTTAGAAGATACCCAAATATTTCTAATTAAGCCTGAAGGATTATGGCTGAGGAAATTGAAATGTATTACAGGTCACTGCCTCTCATCATTAATAGCTTTAATCAGCCTTCATATGTAATAATCACAAAGTATTATTTTAAAACAAAGAAATTATTAAACGTAGAAAGACATGCCCATCAATGTTAATAAGGGAAAATTGGACTCATATTTTCTTTAAAATTGTCCTATGCAATTTTCTATGAAATGTTGTTTGCTCATCTTTCCATAAGACGAGTATCAATTTTTGCCTCCATCATTAAAATTTCCAGACATAAAAATCTATGTACACATTACTATGCTCTACACTTACATCTTTCCCTATATGACACTTTTTTCTTGACAATATATATTTTAAGGGTATTTCCATTCCCACTGTGGCAGAATGAGTGCATTGTTGTTGAAGAGATCTCCTTATGCATGATTGACAATTTGTGATAACAACAGCCTTCCAATGAGTTTAGAATAGACATAGTCACATTTTTGCATGTCACGTTTCTAGTTGCTTACATCAGTTTTGTTTTTTTTTTGATACGTAAACCCAAGCAAAGGAGAATTCTGTCTAAACCATGTGCCCAAAATGTTGTTTACATATCTATTCCTTCTTGCCATGGAGGAGTAGAGAGTGCAAAAAAATAGGAAGCTATGTGGAGTTTGAAGCAATGAGTATGTTGTGAAATACAGTGCTTTTCAAATTTCAACACTGTGTAGTAACATGCTAGTAAGCTATTTGATTTTTTTCTAGTTTTATATGGCAAAATCATGCAAGACATGTTGCCATCAAGTGATTTAAGCACAGCATGTTGGAGATAGGGTTGGTGGCACTGCAGAAGAATGGGCAATCTGCAGGGCAGGAAACTACGATGACGCCACAAAGCGTAAGATATAAAAGGCATTTATTGTGTTTTAAATGGAGGTCAGTATGCTAGTCAAACTGAGCCCTGTGCTTGATCATCACAATCTCTCCTGCCTTCTTACTAAATTCCTCTTTGTTATCTTTGTATAATCTCACACCCTATCCCACGTGTGCTGCTGCAGAGGCAGAGTGGCAGTTCTGGGAGCACTGGCATGTGTGGCCTGGGGGCCAATTATTGGAGTCAGCTGCAGGAGTAAGTGGGACACCAGTGCCAGTGACTGGAACAGGAGGGGGTCTTAAACCTTCAGCCACAGTAGGGGAATGGTGTGTGTCCCAAAAAACAGCTTCTGGGGGTGAGGGACACGAGTGGCATGTGAGGAGCTCGGCACCATTGGAGTGGGGCAATGTATGGGGTTTGCATGTTGGATTTTGGTAGCAGGGGAAGCTACAGGTGAGAAGAGGCTGTGACCCCATGTGAGGCTGGAGCGGGTCCTAGCTGAGCACATATTTCTATCAAATGTTTGAATTTGTTTAGATTGACTTTCACACAATTTTTTTTGGTGTAAACCCAACTTTTCTCTGAGGACTTTTATGTTACACTGCATGTACCTATTTCTGTAAATCTGTTTCTGCTTGCTGTCTGGAATTCATGGAATTCATGTCATTTGCATCAGTACGATCAAACACAGACGGCATTTCACAAATATGAATGACCAAACATATTCTGCAACATATTCTATTTGGTAACTTTAGTAATATAAATCAGAAAGTCATAATTTTGGACTGCCAAAAGCAACAAAGAGGTTCTAAAGAGAGGTTGTTTTAAAATTACATTTATTAAATTTGGTTTCTTTAATTTTCATTAAAAAATGTATTAGGTTTTTTTTTCTGCAGAAAGCATTGAGGCTTAACTCTGCTTCCTATATCTTATTGGAGATATAGATATAAATATATATTTGAATGTCAAAATGTTTTTAATATTAATTCTCACTTAGCTAGAAGTCTTCAAATAATTCACTGCTGATGAAAGAATTTGTCCAGGCCAACTTAAAAATGTGCAAGGATTTATTTGTTAGAGTAACTCTTTATTGTTTTCTATTCAAAAACTGTTTACATTTTTAAGAAAAAAAAACACCAAACAGTAATGAAAGAGCTTTAAATGTTCTGAAAATAAAGTTCATTAATATCTCTTTTACTTTTTTGATACAGATTCCTAACATTACTGACTTTTACATTTACATTAGCCTCTATGCTGTATTTCTTTTTTGCAAAACTACTGTGTAGCTGTTTCTCAATACTGATATATTTCTTCACACTCTAATTGGCTGAGTGGCTCAACTAAGTGACATATTTGCAAGTATTTGCATTGTAATGACACAATTACTTTTTTAAAAGCTGTGCAGTCCCTATATTTTGATCACTTTTTGATCACCTCAGAGCATTGAATAGCCCATGTGCCCAGAGTACTTGTCACTAGCATAGAAGTTATCTTCACAATATTCCTTTGCCTGGAATAAAAATGTCTCAGTATGCTCCTGAAATAGAAGATTAGAATGTACTTTATGGCTGGAAATTATCAGTAACCTAAAACCTTTTATATGATTCTTACTTTATGCATTTTTTCCTGCTTATTCGACCTTTTTTTCTCTCCTTATAAATAAAAACTAATGTCCCAGAATAAGTATCATATATTTTGAGATTCATTGATTTCTGCATAGATCTCTTCTAACTCCTGAAAGTCCTTTTTAAATTATAAAAACTTCAGCACCTCTGAAACATGGACAAAAAGATATGCAGAGGGATAGTTCCATTCAGCTAAGGAAGGTAGGAAAAAAGCAGTGGTGTCACAAGCATTCCTGTGAAGGCAGAAGCTATGCTGTAACATCCTTTCTCCTTTACTGGATCTTTAATTTTCTCAAAGCACTTGGTGAGAGATTATTATTAGCCAGATCACTCATATCCCAGTATTTATTGAACTCTGTAAAGAGCTTCAAGAATTTTCTGGAGAAGTTCACAGAAACCATGTTGGCCTTTCCCAAATACAAATCAAAATTTCCTATGTGTCCACTAATCTTTAGAAGCTTGTAGTTACATTGCTGTACACCTCGGGCTTTTCTTAAGATTTGTGTCACACTTGCCATCCTCCATTTTCAGACATAAATGGAATTTTTAGTGAGAGCTTCAAAACTGTTTTCAGGCCAAATGAATTCTTTCTGTTTGTCCGGGGTTTTTCTACAACACTTCCACAACAACTCTTATTTCAGATACATCCTCAGTTGAGTCTCATCCTAACCTCCCCACTACCTCCAAAAATATCATGCTTGAGAGCCTCAGTGATTTCTTTACTATTAACAACTCAGAGAATTCATTTAACAGTGTCTGCAATGGCTCTGTCTCCTCTGAGTGTCCCTGTAGGGTTCAGGAAACTCAATCACTGATCTCAGAGGACTCCAGCAAAGTGGTGGCCATGGCTATTCAGACAATTTTCCTGACTTAGCATTTTCCACTGTGTGTGCTGCCTAGAATTAGAAACAAATCTTTCCGAGAAGGATTCTTCAGGAGAATCAGGCAGCAAAGTTTTGCTACAGGAATTAAACTAAGATATAAGACGGGAGGGAAACTATTAAAAATATATAGACATAATGAAACAAATCCAGCAGAGGACCACAAAGATCACTAAGGGACTAGGGCATTGGTCATATGAGAGGCTAGAGAGCATGGAGAAAAGAAGGCCTATGGGAGTTTATCAATTTGTATAAATACCTGGTCAGAGGAGCCAGATTCCTTTCAGTAGTCCCCACTGATGGGACAAGAGGGAATGGATACAAAATAAAACATGACATTCCACCTGAAAACAAAAAATAACAGTAGAATCAGGTTGCCCAGAGAGGCTTCTCTTGTTGTAGAGTTTCAAAATATGACTGGACACAATTCTCAACAGCCTACTCTGGATGACTCTGTTTAATTAAGTCATTTGGACCAGAGGACATCTGAAGGTTCTTTCCAACATAGCAGTTCTGTGATTCAGCAGAAAGTTGCTTTAAAAAACAAAATGTATTAATTTTATTTTTATGTTTTCTTACTGGTGCAGACTTTAAACTTTACTGTGTAGCTTTCCTCTTCTTTCAAGTTAATAGAGTGCCTCTGATCTCTTTGGCATGAGTAACAGAGGTAGTTTAACAGTAGCATAGCATTACATTCAGGATGCTTGGTGTGCTGAGTTATTTCCCTAGATGACTGTAAACTGAAGGAGACCTAACTGAACATTTGTGACTTTGGTAGATTAATCTACAACTAGTTAGTCTGAAATCATTACCACACGGGCACAGTTTTACTAAATAGAAATGGATAGATAAGCTAAGAACAGTGCTGCAGCTGTCTGCAGCAAAGACTGTAGTACTGATGAATAAAATACTACCTTTTTCTCATAGAATATCTAAAACACTCATTTACATTTATATCAGTTCTATATCATTACTTATGGTTTTATTATTCTGGTTACTGTTATTGCAATTTAACCTTGAACTTTGTTAGTCACAGAAAATAATGCTAGCAAATAGCTTAAAGGAATTATACCTTAGTAAATTTTCAACACACAGAATAATAAAATATAAAATTATGGGAGTTATGCCAAATTTCTTGTAACAACAACATCTATAGTTCATTAACTTATGTTAAGTAGGTTCTAGTAACAAGGCCAAGACTCTTCCTGTTACTTTTTATTAAACACCCAAGAAAAAAACCCCAAAACCTTTTTATACTTAACATTTTCAGAAGTTAGCATATTGTCACTTGTCTGTCAGTTCTTTGACCTCCACACAGAATGCAAGAGAAGGTGCTGTACTGATGGACAGCTTCTCTAGTGACCCCACTCCTCTTTATCCCAAGAATCAGAAGTGTGATGAGTCCTCATAGATGACATATATAAATTTTTCAATCAGTCTTTCAGTCCATAACACTGAAATCTCGTTTTAGAGGATTTTATTATATATGTATATATATATATATATATATATATATATTCATTGCATTGACTTCCCTTAGCTAAAGGCAAGCTTACCTAAAATAAAACCAGCAAAATAAGGAAAACATTGAAATTTAAGTGCATTTTAAGAAGACACCTCTCTGCTTTGAGTCATGCTCTATTTTTCCTATGTATTCTTGTTATTAAAATTATATTCATATATATGAATGAATAAGTTGCATTAAAATCTATTTGTTGTCAGTTTTAATGCAATTAAATAGCAGTATTTTTAAGCCATTTGTGTGACTCCAGATTAATGTTACCCTTGTATTTAGCAGAATCAAAAATTAACAAGTATCTTAATCTTTCAGTGAAAATACTTTTCCCATTACTACACCAGAAGTAATAAATGCCACTATTATCAAGAACTGGATTCTGAAGGTAGAACTTTTCTGTCTGGAAGACTATGGAAACATTAATACATTGCCAAGTTCACAACATTCTTTATACAAAAACTTTATTATGCATATTTTTCCAGTTTCAATAATTCATTTAATAATTAATAGTAGAGTACTTATTTTAGATTATTAATATTAGAGTATTTAAGCCAATGATGTTTTCTTCGAAGTGGCTGAATTATGTTATTGTAATTTTTGTTTACTGAAATTAAAAATTAGATATAATACTTTTTCAAAAATAAATTGTAAAACTTACTGAGATTACTTTTTAATTATTTTTCTTCTTTCTCAGGATATGTTGAAAAGAAGAAGGTTTCTTACCAGAAAATTTGAATAAAAATTCATTATTCAAGTATAGTCTTCAGGGAAATTATTTAATGAAGTCCAGTACATATTAAGCACTTTGACTCTTCTGGATTGAACTTTTAATGCTATATAGAAAAACTTAAAACCATAAAGAAAAACAGGAAAAACCACACCATTTTGAGTCTACTGAAAAGGACTTAAAAATATTTGCAATATTTGCAACATTCATTCTTGTTGCCACCATTTGATATCATCAAAGAAATACGAACATTTAGTTTTATATTCCTCATCTGATATTCAGAAACAATGCCTTACTGCTGAAAACCACATTTTCAGATCATTTAACAGGAACATTCTTCAGAATTTTTTTTTATTAAAAGATGGAAAAATGAAATAATGCATAAATATAAACCCTTTTAGAAAATGGGGACAATGATTTCTAAAATTTTTTTACCTGGTCTCCAAGATAAGGTATTGAGCCATAAGCGGTGCAATTTACTTTATGATACAGACTAAAAAAAGTTACTAAATTAGCTAGAGGAAAATCACTACTAAGCACAGCAATATTTCCTGAAACTGATATAAGGAAAAAATTTCATATAATTTGGTTTTGAAATATTTTTTTCAGGTATCTCTACAGCAATGTTTTTGAGAACAGTCAGACACTGGATTGTTCTTCTATGATTATGCAGTAATAATTTACTTTTAAACAGTTTGGAAATTCTGTGTTTTCAGGTATTAATGACATATAGGAAAATGTGCTCTTTTTCATCTGAGACTTGTCTCTCCAGTTAAAAGAAGATGTGATAAGCTGTTAGTGACACATGAAGATTTAGTGTTACCAAGAGGTTTCACTTCAGCTAAGCCTGAATTCTGTTCCTTGGGTTTGTTACTTGAACTGTTGTTACCATCAAATGGTCTGTATGAATAACTATGGATAATGCAGTCATGGTCATTTGATGCTTCCACTGCAGTCAAGTTTTTTCATGTTTCCAAATTTCTTACCTACATAATATTTCCAAGCCCTATAAAATATTTTCAAGCCTCATAAACCCTTATGGTTAGTTCCCAGGCCTGTGATTTCACATGCATTTCTCTCATCTAGAAAGCTGACTTACATTAGGCTCTTCTCACTTCATTCTGGAAACCTTAAGTGCCCATTCATACCTCCACCCTAGCTTCTCCATTTTGGTGAAATTATTCATCCCATAGTGAATCAAAGTGATGAACTGGTTTGAGTTGACCGCAACCCTTGTCTTCTCACACGGAATGGGGAAATATGAAATTTGCTCCTCAGAAAGCTGTCAGAGCCAAAGGTTATTTTTTTTCAGCAAGATTTCATCGCCTAGAATAATCTTTGTGTTCATGCTATCAGCTGTAACCTTTCCCTTACTTTTGTAACACAGAGATGAAATATGGGATGTTCCTTCAAGCAAAGGAAGTAAGACGGAAAATTCTTGTTGTGCTCAAAAGGGAAATACCCTTAGTATTCATCTGAGTATGAATTCTAGTACCATTTGGCTTTAATTTCTATATAGAAAATGCCTAATTTCATATTTAAAATAGTATATGATTTTATTTAACATCGAGCTTGATCCAACGTGCAGTGGATCAAAATTAGTACTATGACAAAAATATTATTAATTTTAAGGTTTAACCTAAAAATATAAATTTAATAAACACATTTTCTTTATGTTTAAATAAGATCAACTTTTTTTTAGTCTTTTTATGTCTCTTTTCATACAACAGAATCAAGCAGACATTCCTAATGCACAAAAAAAAAGAGTTCATTTTCCATGTTTTTTTCTTAACTAAATAAAAACTAATTTCCTTCTCCAAACATTTCAAACTCTAAATCTGCCTCATTAATTTTGGCAAAGAGCGTTATTGAAGGAATTGTACTGAGAATTTCAGTTGCACTGAGATCAGGAATTTAGACATATGGCTATTTCAGACATATAGCTATTTTAAGAACTCTGTAACTAATTAGCAAAACATGTGGTCGAATGAGGAAAGAACCCAAATAAATTCATGGCCGGGTAATGAAGAAAATCAAAGGCATGTAATTTTTTTCTTTAAACATTATTACTGCAAAGCGTACTGGTCTTTCTTGGAAACTAGGTAAAGGGATATATTTTGTGGAAATATGATAGAAAGTATATTTATGATATGCTATTGAAAATATGAAAGATATGGCCAGAAGTATATCAAATCATGAGTGAAATGAAGAGAGTGGTTTAGGACTGTTTGCTCATTCTTTTCATGTGAGACCTATCAGGCCTCAGACAAAGATAGCGTGTGAACTGATAGATGCAAGTTGCCAAGGCGACCACGACTCACAGCAAAAGAAGAATAAAATTATTCCACCACCTCCTGGCTGGAGGATTTTGAAAAGAAGTGGGGACACATTGCTAAACTTATTTCATCTTAGCAGAGGCAAAAAGTGCGCGGGCCGTTCCTGGTCCGATCTCACATCTCAGTGTGCCTGGCACGTGAGCAATGCTTCACAATGCTGTGCTTTCTGTAGCTTCCCAGTTTCTTATCTCTCTCTCTCCCACTGTGAAGAATGCCTTTTCAGTCTTTGACAGCATTCTGTTATCTTCTACAGAAATTTCACTTCTCGAGAAAGACAGAGGACAATCAGCAGTAAATATGTGAGGGTGCCCACATGGATATTCTTAGCCTTCCCAGATGCAACGCCACTTTGAGTGAATCTACCACACTCCTCTCCAAATCATCTCTTTTAAACCCTTTCCTCCTAACACTTAGTATGAATCAAGATCCAAAAGAGTCAAAGAGAGATCTTGACTCTATCAAGTCACTGCAGAGTTCCTTAACTGAAAATTTAGTGGATGGTAAAAAAATCATATGAGATACAGTGAAACGATGAGCGAAACAGAAATCTTCTTTATATTGCTTGTGAAATATGTTAAATACTTAGCGCTAATGAGTGCCTTCTATTGGCCACTTTTGGCAAGATACATTCAAAATATACTTTTTTCTCCTATATATTGGTCATAAAGACATTGTTATAACTTCTAGAGTAAGATGCGCCATTATAGAAAGTTCTGCAAACACAATCAAAGTCCCACCTGTTAACATTCAAAGTTTTCTTTAAATCATGTCACATAGCATTTTTTTTCATATACACCATAGCAAGTCTTCTTAACTGAATATGGAATTATTGTTTAAAATATGTTTGCTCATATTTGCAATAAAATATTAAGTTTTGAAGTCACTGCTGTTATACACTGGCCCATCATCTCATATTTGCCCCTGGAAACCACTCTTCCTCCCATACTAAGTGCTCAGCCACTGTCACAGCTCTTCTTTGTTTTCACTATGATCAACAAGTTAAAGAGTTTTAGCCTCATTTATTACATCCTCTTGAGCTGTTTAGAGTAGATAGCAGTGCTCAACTGTCAGCAAAATATAAATTATTCAGACAATTTTTTGAGTGTTCTCATTGACTTATACCATGACTCTCCCCTGAACCTGTGTCATCTCACTAACTTTCCTTGGATATGGACACTGTATATCTTCATAACCTTTGAAGAAAAATTACTTGTCAAGTTATGCTCTTACCTTTCATGCCTGTAAAGAAATTTTCCACTTTAAATATTTACTTCATTTTTCAAGAAGTTTTAAAGAGGAGAAACTGTAATTTTGGTATTGTTACTGTTATTTTTTGATACCTGATAATGACTCTCCCAGGGACAGACTATTGTGAATGCTTTTCCTTTAGCAAACTACTATCATATAAAAATTCTGCATCCTGCCCGTATATTATTATAATATGGTGCTTATTGAAGCTGTTTTACTGTTTCAGATTCCAAGACAGATTTTGTGGCCTGGAGTTATTAGATTTTCTCTTGTTTGTAAAAACGATGCAGTGCAATTTTAGATGGAAACAGTAAACAGTCTGTTACTGATATTTACAGCAAGCCATAACAATGTGAAAGAAGATACTGCATCAACTAAGGCATGGTTACAATCCATGCTCTTCATCATTTGTATAATACTTGTATACAAAAGTGTACTGTTCTAAATCATGCTATGCTTTCAATCTTGTACTCTGGAGGGTCACACTGGAAAAGGCTTGTCAGATCTACAGACTCTTTGTTTTAGTATTCATCACCTGAATAGCTTAGACTACCAGAATACTAATACATTCTCTTCAAGGCCAAATTTGCTAGGCAGTCATAGACAATGTGACAAACACGAAAAAGAGAAATCAGAACTTACAGTAATGAACACCAGAGTAAACAGCTGCAGGTGCTAAGCAGCAGACAGCCAAATATAACAAATTTATGTTCCATATGCCACAAAACTCTTACAAGAAAATTTGTGAACTTAGTATTGTCCCACTGAATCCAGTTCCAAAGAAGTCAATTCACCTTGATGGTGAATTGCTTAATTGCCCTCACCTGGAATACATGGAATTAGTCAGATTTGCTACAGATGACACCTTTTAGAAATGAAGCAAAATATCAGAGGATTTCCACTGCACTGTGTGATTGCAGATTCCGTGGTGCTAATTCAGGAATACATCTGTAGATGGATGGACAAGGCTTTGTCTGAGTACTAACAGTCACATCAAGGGGCTAAAAGAGAAAACAAACATGTGAAGTCTTGCCCTAGACATTTATAATGCCTGAAAAACTGATTTGCTAAGTTGGGCTGGAATCGTGGAATATTGTACTGAAATAATAGAATCATCGAGGATGGAAGAGACCTTTAGGATAATTGTCCAACCATCAAGACCACCACTGTAACCCCCAAACCACTAGACCAACACCCAGGGCCAGAGCTAATGCCTCCTAAATACCTCCAGGGATGCTGAATCCACCACCACTCTGGGCAACATATTCCAATGCCTGAACACCCTAAAATGTAAAATTTTTTATCTAATATCTAATCTGAATCTCCCCAGCTCAGCTTAAGGCCATTTCCTCTGGTCCTTTCACTGCAGACACCTTAGAAGAGACCAACCCCCATCTCACTACAACATTCTTTCAGGTGATTGTAGACAGCAATGAGGTCCCCTCTGAGCCTCCATTTCTCCAGGCTAAACAACTCCAGCTCCCTCAGCCATTCCTTGCAAGAAATGTTTTCTAGACCCTTCATGAGGTTTGTTGACCTTCTCTGGACATGCTCCATCACCTCAATATTCTTTTTTAAGTGAGGGACCCAAAACTGAACACAGCACTCAAGAGTTTTCCCCACCAACACCAAGTATAGGAAGAAAACTAGTTTTAAAAAATTGTTGGAAAACTCTTTTGTTACTGCAGAGTGATCCGTAGTTCTCTTTGTTCAGAAAGAAAGACTGGAATTTGCCTGAACATCATGACAGTTGTATGTTTTATTTACAAAACAGACAACAATGCATCACTATAAATTAATACTATATTTCCTATAAATATTAACTGAAGATAACTGAAAATCACATTGCTTTTTATAAAGACCAGAAATGAATACAACATTCTTCTTAAAGAAATTGGCTCACTAGTTCACTAAGCCATGGGGTTTTTTTTAATTTTGTATTCATTTTAGATCAATTTTAATGTCTAAATATGCTTGATTCTGTCAGATCAAATCTCTACTGAAAACCAATCCTAAACTATATTCTACTCTCATTGCTATGGCTCTACTACTAAATGAAACAGAGCAGGATATACACCTGAGTGGTGGCCTATGACCATTTATACTGTGAATTGTTAGCAGTTGGGGATTTTTTGGATTGGGCCAGCTAATATTTCAAGCATGGCGCAGGACAAAGCATGTACTGGGGACCAACTGGAATTGTGTATCTGGATGCAGACTCCTTGTTCTGCACAATGAGAGTGTTCAGCTGTGTGCACACAAGCCATGCCATGCCAGATCATCTCAAGGCAAGAGAGGGGCCCTTGAATATTTTATTTTAACAAAGACATAGTGGGCATGAACTGTTTTTATCACCATCAGGAGGAAAGCACAGGCTGGGTAGTTTTTAAATGTTGAATATAACGTCAAGATAATTTTGAAGGTAATTTTTCATCTTTTCAGTCCTGAGCTAACCAGCATCTCTAAATTAGAAGTAAAAGTATTGGCTTTTCCATGTACCTGCACCTCAATCCTACTTGTGACTCTCCTTTTGCACTTTGACATTTTTCTCATAGTGTCTCCATCAGTATTGCCTCCCTAATCCTCTACTCCCTCATCTGTACATTGTTGGAACATCAAGTTCTACAGCAAGTCAGCAGAATTTTTCAGGAACTTGTCGCTTCATACCATGCCTGGCCAGTCAGTACAATCATGACAAGAATTAACACACCAACAAAGCCTTTGTTTTTGAATCTGTGTGGTCTTGCCACTATTGCACATACTGAGTGAAAATGTTTTGTTTTGTTAAATATAGGCCTGATATACCTGTGCCACTGTATTTGATACCATTGTAACTGTTGATACACAGAAGGAAAATGAAAATAATACATTTCTCTTACAGTTCTGAGACATAAATGATGCTACAAGGCAGGGCTTAATCTCAAATACAGAGACTAGTCTTCCCCAACAGACCTATGGAAAAACAACAGTACTTTTACAAGCATGTCATTCCCCAGTACATAGACTTAGCAAGAGTCAAGGAATCTGGGACACAAGACTGGGTTTATGGTATCATCATCTGATGTCAGTTTTAGTGGAATCCTCTTCTTTACTGGTGCTCTTTTCACATATGATTGCCTACCCATATGTGATCTGGTTCACAGTGGTATTAACAAGCAATCCAGAAATTTGAAAATTGAAAAATTGCCTTTCAAGTATCTTAGAAGGTTGAAGGCAGCTGAACATTAATATGTCCAGCTGTTGTGAAAATAAAAAAAAATCACAGTAAATATTGTTTTCTTATGAAAATCTAGCCCCTCATGAATAATAAAGAACCCAAAATCCAGCTTGTTTTGTGCCCATAAGTATTTTCATATATTTACAGTAAAAGAGGTATTAATTTTGCCATGCTGTCTGCAAATTTCTCTGTGTTCTTACAAGATCAGGCAAACTTACTCCCTACACTTACAGCAAAGAGAAGTTTTTTAAGTTACACAGAGCTCTAGTTGACAGTGAATCTAGGGTGATAGTATTCTATCTCCATTATCTTGTCATATTTCATTCAGTAAGAAAATATTCATGTCATATTTCCTTTGAGCTAGTTTTGTACACATTTCTTCTGCCCTATCCTTTTACATCCTTGAGAAAGAAAGAGTTTTTAAAAAACTACCATATTTAATATTACTGTATTCCTTCTTTGCCGTTTAAATATGGTCCCTGAAATCTCAAATATATTAGGTGCCAATGCTACTTTTACTGTGCTCACTTGTTGCATTATTTTCAGCACCAAAATTGTGTTCATTCTTAATTTTAAAAACCTATTTAAATCAGCTTGTCATCTGTACTATTTTTGGAGTTCTACATGAATGACCAGTTTTCATACTGAGCATTACAATATCTAAATCTAAATGCCTATATGTTTTGTGCTCATACTGCTAGACAAATTAAATTCAGGAAACTTATTTTCTTAGTGGGAAGCAAGACCCACCTCTATAGTACTTAAATATTGCTTGCAATGAAAGATTATTTCAACTTGCTTTTCTGGTAATATAGGAACAAATTTAAATGTATGTACTCAGGCTCATTTATATATGTAAAGATATATACATATATAGAAATACTTTGTGCTTTTAAAAGTTACGTCCATATGAGAGAAAAAAAAAATGAAAGAGAATGAGCAGAAATGCCAAGCTAGCTTACACCATTATGTACAAAAAAAAAAGAAAATAAACAAACAAACAAAACAAATCAAATCAAATCAAATCAAATCAAAGCAAAGCAAACCAAACCAAACCAAACCAAACCAAAAAAACCCAAATGATGAACCATTGAATGACGGGCTCCACTGGAATTTAGGAAACTCAGGCATCACTCCTAATTCTGTCAGCAACCATGTGATTGATCTCCAACGGCCCAGTGAATAGCAATCCTGTAAGTTTGGAAAGTTTTCCTTAACCTTTATGCATTGCTGCATTCCTATCTTCAAAATAAAAATAATTATATACACAAAATAATGTTGGCAACACCTTGTATTAACATGTGAAACGTATCACTCTCTTCATGGTTAGTTGTTACTCCTTTGTTATTTTCCTCAACTAAGTGAAAAGTAAAATGTTCTTTTTGGCTTCATGCATTAGAATTAGATCCATACACTTGAAGTAAAAGGAGAATTGCCTGGCTTGTGGAATCTCTGTCCAATCTAAAACAGTTTCATCTTTATATGATTTTTTTTTTCTCCTGAACTGTTCTAGAAGTTAAATTTAATTATTTCTTCCTCTATGGCATGCCATTGCCTTCCAGAGCCATGACTTCATTGGTGGCCTGACCAGTCCTGGTGTCTTTGTGCACAGGGGCACAGCCACAGCCAGGAGGGTCTATCTGTGCCTCCACCAGTGCCTGTTGAGGGCCCTAATAAACTGTGGTGTCCTTTACCAAGCTCTCTGGGGCCTCCTCTTTCCCTCTCCCATGGGCTCTGGAGCCCCGTTTCAGCTTGGCCTTCATCCCTTGGCCATGTGTGTGTGCACGCTGGTACCATCCCCTGCTGTACCTGGCTGGACAAAAAGCAGAGAACCAGATCTGACTCCCTTTTTTACACTGTGTTTTCCTACTTAAAACTATTGTACCTCTCTTTTCCAAATTCATTGAGATTTTGTGGGTTGGTGCAGTGTTTCTTCTTGCTACGATACATGCATACCTTATAACCAAGACAGTGGATCAGAACATGTAGAAGCAGAAAAGCTGGCATATTTAGCTGTATTAATAAATTGAAAACAATGGGAACATATCTTGCTGCTGTTTTTTTCAATAATTTGGTTTGTGTTTTCATAAACTAGGCATATAAGTTAAAATGTTGTGTGAGATGCTGACGGATCAGTTTTGTAAGGAGTATACATCCTTTTTTCTTTTCAAACTCATGTATTTTCCCTCCTGACTGCTACTTATAATAGGCAAGATGATAGGAAGTTTAATAGTGAATGGATGATGAATCATTGAGGGTGGATTACAAGATACAATAAAATATATGCTGGTTTTATCGCAGTAAGAGAGAATAATAAGCATATTAAATATACTGTATGAGCTCTACAGTGTATATAAATCAGTTTCTGATGTGACTTTTTTCATATTACCATCTTAAAACTAGCTTGTTGGGTGAAATGAAAATGGTCATTTGAAAGATAAAGGAAGTACAAAATAGGGCAAAATTACCTAAGGCATTATATCTTCTGCTTTCAAGTTTAAAACAGAAGGTAAACAAAGCTGCAGATTTTGTCCCAACAATGACAAATTACAAAGTAGGACTGTTTTTTATGTCAAAGTTATAAGAAGACTGTATGGATAATAGATACAGTACCCATGCAGATTAATGTGAATGTACATTTAATTTCACACGCAACTGAGAAGGGAAATTTTCCTAAACTATATCCCTCATCTGTTAAAGAAGACAGTGATTAAGGAGTCACTTTTATAAGTTTAGTATGCCATATTAAGATCAGTGGATAGATTCCCTCTTTCTATCATTCCTCACTCTATTATCCACAAAACCAGTAGTGCCTTTCTGGAGTTATCTTAAAAAAATATTAGTTATTATCAATATCATAAGCTATAAAAATTTATTTTCCTGTTTGCTTTTCTGAATGGGTGTTTTCTACCGTTGGAAAAGCTTTTGACTTCTAAACTGGAAAGATTTTTTATAATAAAAAAGAGAAGACAGAGAGAGAGATAATTTCTGGTTAGGTATCAGAATTAAGCAATTATCAGGTAATATTTTTATCCTAAATATTAAAACAATGCCCCTGGCAGAAATTCATCAATCCAAGGCAAAAAGAATATGTAATTGAAAAGCAACAACAGTATCAACAGAAAAAGGAGAATTCAAGAGCCAAAGAATGCTGAAGATGTACATCAAGTTATAAATAAAACAATTTGGAAAGAGCATCAAGGATTCTACCTGGTATCCTAAGGGTTAAATCTCTTTATAAAGTTTTCCTGTTTACAGCAGTTTAGCACTATGTGACTGCTATTCTACTGCCCTCTCTGTAATGATAAACTGTTAATTCCCAGTGGCTGCCCAGTGCACACACAATGCCTCAGGCTACAAGCTGGGTGTTAAATGAGAAGAGCTAAACCCTGCAAGGTGGGGTAGTGTTTCTTTACCTTTACCTTGAGGGGTCATCTCTGCTAATGGGCCATCATGAACTGAATGAATAAGCAGCTCCAGTGGCCATCAACGACGCCAGAAATATCCTATGGCTCATAGCACATCATTCCACTGTAAAACTCACTGCCCTGGGGGCGGTATCACCTGAACCTGACCTCCTATAATCCTGAGGGTTGTGGACTTGGGACACTGCCACGGCTGGATGGACCCAGAGGAGGACCAGACCTTCCACAGGACCAGTGCTTTAGACATGACTGCAACCATCACTTCACCAGGACTGCAACAACCACTTAATTGGACTGTGACCAACAGCAGCCAGGTTGTACTCTGACTTAGTGGGTGTAACCCAGTTTTTATGCATTGTTGCATTCATTGTTATCTTTCTATTAAATTGTAATTATGATCTGGAATCTCTCTCAAAATGTTCGTGTGGGTTTAATTTCTCCCAACTTTTTATACATGCTAGGGTGTTTCTGATATTTATGGCTTAGGAAAGCAGAAGCCACAAATATTTAATTTAGTTGTAGAAAAAAATTAAAGTCGTTTCCCTTTTATTTATTTTTCTTTTCTTCTTAACAACGGTTTATTCTACACAAGATAAAGCAGGCATTTTTTTTTCCTTTCTAAAGAAGGAAGAAACAGAAATAGTGTGGCCAGCAAGACTAGATAAGTGATTATCCCTCTGTACACAGCGCTGGTGAAGTCACAGCTGAAGTGTTTGTATTCAACACTGAGATACTGAAGTGACTCCAGAGAAGGGAGACGGAGATGGTGAATGGGCTGGAGTACAAGTCTAATGAGCGACAGCTGAGGGAGCTGAGGTTGTTTAGTCTGGAGAAAAGGAAGATCAGGGGAGACCTTATTGCTCCTGCATATAAAAAAGGAACTAGGCAACTAGTGATGGGACAAGAGGACAGTCTCAAGCTGTGTCAGGGGAGGTTCAGGTCAAATATCAGGAAGAATTTCTTCACTGAAAAGGTGATTAAGCTTTGGAACAGGCTGTCCACTGTGGTGGAGTGACCATCCCTAAAGTATTTGAGAAATTACTAGATATGATACATATTGCCATGGATTAATTTACGTGATGGTGTTTCATCAAGGATTTGGCTTGATTATCTCAGAAGTCTTTTCCAACCATACTGATTTGATCTTATGATTCCACAAAAAATAAAATATTTAGAAAGCTCAGAATTTCAGAATCACACTGGATAAAGGAACAAAATATCAGGTTGCTTAAGTTTTTTTTGAGTTTGCTTTTTCTCAAAAGTACACTTTTTACATACTGCAACAGAGTTCAGATACACAAAGTAGTGAAAGGAATAAGAGTCCTACATGGCATGCACAGGTAATCAATCATTCTGTTCTTTCAGTCAACTGAGCCTGTGTCACTTCCTCAAATTGCCTTGTGCATTCACTGCAACATGCCATCACTATTTCTTTCTATCTGGATGGTGTTTCAGGCAGATAGCCCCCTTTAAAGTTCAGCCTTAGCTAATCACTGAAGACTTCAAGCAGCTGCATACTCAATGTAAACCGAAACAGAGCCATAGAGTCAAGTGCCATTAGAGAACATCTGGCACTAAAAGACAAACTATTTCAGTATCTCTCCTAGTGAGCATATAGACACATCAAGTTTTTCTCCCTTCATACTACACACTGTCACAGCAACTCTTCTCCAAGAACTCTATCTACATGTTGCTAACTAAATATTTTGTTTCTCACAGTTACCTATTGCCAAATACTGTATGGGATATTGTTAGGGAGTCACTTTTCTTTACTGAGAGTACAATATTATTCCTCCCTATTAGACTGTTTTTCATTCATTCCTTTAGTCATTCTGATTTTTGGAGAGTGGAAGAAATGAGGAAAAGAAGATTATTTTTTTCCTGGTTGCTTTTCTTTAACTTAGATGGTTTTCTTGATCACTACACATCAAGTTTGCTACTGTGAATATCAGTCTTCAGCACCATACTGTTAGGTAATACATTTATTTGAGTTCAAATCTTTTCAAGTTTCCATAGTAACTGGTGCTTTGTACAGACCCCTTGATTCAACAAAGACACCGTAGCTCTGAAAAACTGACAGATCTGGATTATCTTTTATTATTAAAAGTATATAAAAATAAATGTATAGATATACATATATAAAATTTGTATGTATACATATAAAATCATGTTAATATGACAGCATATATGATATATATACATACACATATATATACATATCATACAAGTATTAACTGTCTACAGAACATCATGTGATATATATACCATATATTATGACTAAAAATAAAGAATAAAAGTACAAAGTATTCAAAATATTAATTATAAAGACTTTTTCCCACAAAAATGAAGACACAAGTTCAAGAGAAGTTCAGTCATTTTCTCCTAGAATTTCAATAGCTGCACTATCACTTCTCACTGAGTCTGCTGTTATTCATAATACTTACTGTCAAAAGAGTTCCAGCTATCTAATATACCTACACACAACTGTAAAAAGCAAATGTGGACTTTATCCAACCAATTTATAGCATACAGGAAATAAATTGGCAAATGTCAGTTCAATTATTTGTGCTGACATCAGAATTCCTGTTGTATCAGGTTTTCCTGTATCAGATTTGCCTTAAAACACAGTTGTTGTAAGAGGGGCATTGAGATCAAAACACTTTCTTGATCTGGTCAACAGAAAACATCATCAAAATAGTGCATCAACCCTTAATATACTCACTCATGCAATATTTTGTGTAGTTCAGTTTTTGCCCTGAAAAAGGGAAACACAGATTCAATATAGGACATGTAAGAATGTCAGAAATGCCAGACATGGTGCAGATATAGAGTTATTCAGCCCAGATCACTAAAGATGTACGTGAGGGGAAATATGACAGTTGCCTACAAAATCCATGGGTTGTCCAGAGAAATTAATGGGAAGCAAATTGAAAACCAAGTAATAAGTTCTCTGCCATGCAGTTTCTGATATAGGCCAGGATGTCTTTGGCTTTCTTGGCCGTTTGGGCACAGCTTGTCGCAGTCGAGGCGGTCACGACACAAAGCAGAGACCACAAGCAGTCTCAGTTAGTAACACTTGGCAACAGTTTATTAATGAAAATGGCTGATCTTTTATACACTTTCCAGTTGTTTACCCTTCCTCTACCTTAGCTATTGGCCACAATAATTCAATACCATGCCATTGGTGAAAAGTTACTCTGACTCCACCTAACTTTCTAAAAATGCTTCATCCAGCTGAAGAATGTTCTTATCTTCCTTCTCTCGATCTCCTTGGTTACGGCCTTGGAGAAAGCTCCTTATCAGCTTCTTCTTCTTCTTACTTCTCGCTCCTTTAGCTAACAGGCCCGCTGCTAGCCCCTTCCACAACAGCTGGCTCATGCTGACCAGCACCACCAGGTCCTTTTCTGCTAGGAGGATTTCCAGTCACTCTTCCCCCAGTCTGTAGCAATGCATGGGGTTGTTGTTATCCAAGCACAGGATCCAGCACTCGGCCTTGTTCAACCTCATTGAAGAAACCCCTGAAACAAGCTAAGCTTGGTATATTAAGCATCTGGGTTGCTGAGGAGTTTTTTGAATTAAATTGAATTTCTGATAAGCTGTATTAAAGCACAGATTCTAAAGTCAAGAGGCAGGTCTTCAAAATTGCCCATTTTGAAATGTGAAATGACCTTATTTCTGCAGTCCTCTTATCTTTTATCATTAAAACTCCCCAGGAATCTGAAATGTTACATGTGTTCGTACCTGCAGCACTCCAAGCCATGTTATAATGATAGACAGGGCTGCAAAAGCAAAATAACCTCAGTCCCACTCATTTACATCCTAAAAGGATTAGTCACTTGTTTTGGCACAGTCTGTTGCACATTTATATATAGAAATATGACCAGTTCCTTGAGCTGATTTCCAGTGTGGCTTTAGTATCACGTTGACACAGCTGAGAAGATGGTGCACAGCTTTACAGATGCGAATGCCTGCTCATGATCAGGCAGTTTTGCTGTTGAATTCTCAAAAATATTTCCTGATTTTTTCAGCCTGTAAAATATGTGAGTCCGTACATTTTATAGGCTCAACTGATGCCTTAGATTTTAGCTTTTCTATATTTCAGATTCTATACTGCTTTAGTGTGTAGTTCTGAGCTTCCTTTTAAAGGATAGTAAGCTCTCTTCACAGAGTAGCTGGACAAAACAATTCCTTTCCTAGCCTGGGACCAAGGACAACTGACCCAAATTTCAGGCCCAACAGCATAAACAACATGGACAAGAGAGAAAAACAAGAAGGATGGGGCCTCATAAGATACAGCTATAATTGGACAATTAATCCAATATGCTAAAGAACCAGAACTTATAAAAGTGTAAGACTCTGTGACTGGTCGTCCATTTTGTGACCATTTTGGGTTCATCTTGGGTGTAGCCCTGGCTGGGCTCTTGTGCTGCCCAAGGTGTATCCATTGAGGCCTTCTAATAAATACTTACTTTTATTCTTTAACTCTACCCTCTGTTCTGGGTCAGCCTTCACAAGGCATCACAACTCAGCAGAAGTTCATGACTAAATCTGGGTGGATTGACTCTGTCACTGTATCTGAGTGGCTTGAGGGAGGGATGGATTGCATATTGGATTCTCTCCCCATGTCAAAAAGTGGACATTTTTCACAAAGCCTTATTCACACAAAATTAGTAATCAAGCTGTGGAACAAATATTGGACAATTTTGTCCCCATCTTTTAGAGGATTACAGTAGCTACTAGACACTGTCATGTTCAGCCTTGTTGTCCTTCTCTAGTCAAATTATTTCTCAGCTTTTTTATACAAAGTAGAACAAGTTCAGTCAAAATCTATATCTTTTCCATAATATAAAACTTAAATATGAAAAAAAAAATTCAGGAAAATGAGACTGAACTGGTGTTTTTTAGTCCCACCATAAGGTAGAATTATCAGCAGATCTTTTACATCACAGATACATCTTCTATCTACTAATTAATTTCTTAAAATTTATCTTTGTAGAAAGAAAAGTTCAAAGATAACTAAGCATAGCTACACAAGACAGACCTTGAGTGCTCACTAAGAGTTTTCTTCAGTTTGAATCACAGTGTCTCCAAAAACCATGATTAACTAAATTAATATTAAAGAGGCAAGATGTAAATCTTTAGCTGCACAGGCTCCCAGCACTGTAAACAGTTCTGAGGCAGACAATTTCTCCCATGCCGTTTAGGTATTTAATTAAGGTATTGACTTTGGGGTGTCTGCCTTCATGACTGCAATGCATTATTTTTGGATGTATGCAGAAAACACTGAGGATTTGACCGAATATGTAGCTAAGTATCTTAGGATGCTTGACAGTATCTAGTTAAACACTACCCTTAAATTCCTACTAGCTATAGAAATATCTGTTCCCTCTTTGACAAAGCTCTTCTTTTCATTCTCCTACTTCCATTTTTGATTCTTAAAAATTTTAAGAATTTTTAAGAACAAAAGAAGAAAATGTCCTTGCAAATACCCATTGCAGCTGATTTCTAGTTCTCAGCTTTTTTGTCAGACTAGAAGCATTTTTGGAAATTAATTACATAGCAAAGTAATCTTCTACAAAGCTATGAGCCCAAGCTTTCTGTAAGCACTTTCTGCCAGCTATTACTTTGCACATCTATTCCCAGTAGTGTATATCCTGATTACTACAGCTTACCTCTAAGAAGATATCGTATATCGTTCTGTTAATATTGTCAAGAATCTTGCTGCACTCAGTTTCATGTAGCTTGCTGAAACTTCACATTAAGAAGTTAAAATTAATAAAATCGTGCACCAACACATTTTATTTTCTGTCTTAAAACAAATTTTCAGATCTGACATCAGTTGTGCGAGTACTGCTCTACAGCTAAAAGAAGCGAAACATGTCTATGTCCTTCTTGTCATAGGTAAATCTCAAATTGGGCAATGAAAAGAGGGCTGCGTTAGCCTGGGGGGAAAATGTTAGATAAAGAGAAAAAGATGGCAGCAAAGTGATGACAAAATGGTAGCAGGAGTGAAGAACCACAGTGCTGTTGAAATTTATGACAGCAGAGTGGGGAATTAAGACATCATGCAGCTGAAATATAGGCATGGTAATGTCAGGGTGTAGCCAGGACAACTTCTCAGAGCCAGCTGGGAGCCAAGGGTCTCAATGACTCAGGCAGAAGCACCTAAATTTCAGTGTTCTCAACACCAAAATATGCAGTCCTACAGCATTTGAGCAAAGATAACATGTCTGGAGATAGGAACCTGGACCAGACACAGTCCTGTAATAGTCAGGCAAGTTCACTGTGGCAAGGCAGGTCTAAGATCAAGCTGTGAGCCACATCAGCAAGTCAAAATTACAAAATCAGCAAGGTACATACACAGGCATAGGGACACATGGATCACAGCTCAGAGAAAGAACAAGGGGGATCGAGTTTAACTACACCTCCCAAGGGAGGTAAGTATACTCTAGACATCTTTTACCACAGTGTTACTACACAGCTGCATGCACACTGTTTTACCCCCAACCTCAGCAGTTTAGAACCAGTTTATTTAATCCACTAGAATGGTGGAATGGAGTTTAACAAAATTCAGAGAGTCATTTAAATATTTAATTTCTATTTTATTTTTCCTTGCCTGTTGTTAATCAATTGCTGTCCATTCTGTAATGGAGATCAGACAAACTAACTTTCAGAAGCTACATTAAAAACTTCAGTTACATTAAAACAAATGCAAAATGAAAAAAAAAAAGAGGCAACTGAATAGTCACATTCTGATATGGAAATGACTTCTTAGCCTTAACTAAATGCATTAACTTCAGCACTCATAAACGATCAAAGCTTGCTTGGTAGTTAATATGATATGGAAACCCAAATGAGCTGTATTAGGATAACATTAAAATATATAGGCATGCATATATATGTATGTTCCTTTGGACTAAAGTTGTTAGTTATTTGGTCACGTTCTGCAGCTTCTTTTTCATTAAATCTTTTCATTCCAGCTTAAAAACAAAGAAAATCCTGCATAATTTCTTTAATACTATAGAGATAATGAAGCATTACTAAGAATTTTAATGAAAGCTTTCAAGAAAAGAAATAAATGTAGATTACTTCCATATATTTGAGGGAAAATGAGAAAGTCCAATAATAGCTTGAATTTAAGGTTTGAAAAATATTTTTTCAGCATTTTATAATCCCTTTAAAATTGCTTTTAATCTTTTCTCTGTTTACTAGTGAGTCAGAAACTACATTCTGAATTAAAAAGATGTGATCTCAAAGCCACCTGCAAAAGTGTCATCTTTATTAGCATTCTGATCTTTTCTTGTTTTAAGGAAATGCTCACACTGAAAATTCACTTTATTTACTCTTTGTGGCAAGGGAAGTGGTATACCTTTGTGTACTTGTAAATGTGCAGTAATTTTTGAGAGTGAAAGGACAAAAATCCCAATTCTTAAAACTGAATGCAGAAATTACAACTAACTTTCCCCTTTCCCCTTCTCCATCTATTCTAAACAAACTTAAATCACACCTGTGCTCTTTAGCCTTCTGGGAAAGTCACTTGGGAGAAAGGACAGATTTCCACCTAGCTGCAATCTCCTTTCAGGTAGTTGCAGAGAGAGATAAGATCTCCCCTGAGCCTCCTTTTTTCCAGAATAAATAACTCCAGCTCCCTCAGCTGCTATTCATCAGATTTGTGCTCTAGACCTTTCACCTGCTCCTTTGTCCTTTTCTGGACATGCTCCAGAGCACCTAATTCTTTTTGGAACTTCCACACCAAAATCCTCATTGTTTCCTGGTTTCCATTAAAAACGACAAGAGAAATAATGGCATACCTTTGCAAATTATTCTGCTACACTATTTAATACCTGTATTTACCTAAGCCATCAAAAGAGAGATTTTTCTAGTGGCAAAACATGTAATTATGTCTGCAAGAGATTAATACTAAAAAATAAGCAACAATTTCACAAAATACTTTCTGAGCTTTTCAAGGCTTATGATATTAAAAATCAATAAACAACAGTTTCATCCTTGTAATTAATTTCACTAGAAATGACAATTTGATAGTATTTTTTTAAGCTGAATTTGGCAAAGCATATTATAAAATCCTGTTTTCGGGTGTGTTTTTGATCATAAATTTTGAAATGCAACAAACTGACAGTTTTGATTTCGGCCTGCTGAAAATTAAAATGCTGTTTATCTTACCGCTATCTTCTGTTTGGTTCTGTAGTGGAGGTACAGTTCTATTAACTCCTTACTTCTGAGAGTGAACAGTCCTTCAGGAGTCCTGCAGGAATAAAGTGATTAGAAGGCTCACTCACATACTTACATTACAAATGAACTGCAATTTTGGAGCGTATCTCTAGACTTTCATGGAAAACTTCAGATTCTCTCCTTCAACAAGCGAAGGTTGAAGAAGCTGTAGAATTGCTCCATATGTTTTAGACATGTAGGCATAAGCAAAAATCAGAAATACACGGTTTTAGTGTAAGAATTAAGGGGAATAATAAAATATGGATTTATAGCTATTCAAATTTAAAAAATATTTATTAATATAAATTTATATTATAATTTATAATACAAATATAAATTATATATTTATATTAAAATATTAAAAAATTAATTTTAATTAATGTGCAAATGGTCAAAACATTGTGTTCTCTGTGTGTAATACCTCTTATTTTATCTAATAATTATTTTCATTACTGCTATGTATGAATGTGCATACTATATGCAATATCTGAAAACTGTGTGCAGTGTAGTACAGCTATCACTAAATATACTGATACAGGTACTACTTCAAAATGTGTCACTGTAATCTTCATGAATCAAATTTTTAAAAAAGGAATATTTTGAAGCATGTGGACTTACTTTGCCAGCTTTTAACTGTATTGTGTCCAAGAATTTTCCTTATTTCATTGGAGAACACACATAATTTTTAAATCTGAAAGTTTAATTCACGAGAACAGCACTCAAGATCAGATTTCTTCTCATTATTAGGGAAAACAATCAAAGCTTGTCAAGTCCATGGACACCAGAATAACTAGAATGACTTTCAAGTATGAAGGAACAGAGAAAGTGAGAGAGGGAGAAAGGAAGGTAATGAGCTCAAAGCAAAGGTATGTCATACTGTAAACTAGTATCTGTGTATGGTCTCAAAATCTATAGAATAAAATATATTTGTTTTTGGTATGATATCCTCTTGAGGCTGTAACACCGAATCACTGCTACAGAATTACTTTTGAAAAGATAAGGTGTTTGGCTTGCATTTTAAACAAATTTAAAATGAAATGTCTGCAATATATTAAAGAACTATGAGGGTAGTAATACCTCCCTTTTTAAGTGACTTGGATTCCATATCACACCATGCATTTGCACAGCCAGACAGTCTCTCTTTGCCTATTTGGACCCTAGTGTCATTCTGCAATCAAATTTTTTTGGCAGTGAAGTCAAACTCATATGGAAACTCCATGTAACATAACTGCATTTCATCTAGTTGTCATGTTTTTCCTTCAGAGAATATTTCTTCATCCTGTGGTATAAGTTTCCTTGATAGCTTTTGAACAGCTGTCAAGTAAAATTTTATTTCTAGATATTACCTTTGCCTTCCAAATAAATTGTTGATTCCCACCTAGTGGGAGCAGAATATGAAATATCTCATATTCCCAGTTGTGTAAAATCAACAAAGTCATCCACCCAGCTGGTCTACTGGTACCCACAGTCAGCAACAGGAACTCAGACTTGGACTTATATTATTGGCAGCTCATGTCAAATCATAGGGCAGAATCGAATTAGGTAGTGAAAGAACAAACCATGCTGTGGTAGCAAACTTACATATCAGTAAAGAAAAATTCAGCAGTAAGGAGTGGGATTCTGCCTAACCTGACAGAAACTTTTGAAGTTTACATGCATGCAAAAGCAAAAAAAAAAAAAAAAAAAAAAAAAAAAAAAAAAAAAAAAAAAAAAAAACAACAAAACAACAATAATAATAGCTAAATGAAACAAGATAATCAATGGGAATTAATAAGAAATGACAACAGACAACAGTAAATCATAATATCAGCTAGCTGGCAGAATTAAGAGTTGATTGCAATGATGACCCAATAGTCAAATTAAGAAGTGTCCTAAAGGGGAAGTTAATTCTAATTATGACTTTAAAATCACACTTATTTCTCAAAGAAGAAACTAAAGATTTACGAGCAAGGCTTAAATGTATGCCTGAACAAGAAAAACAAGTGCAATTCTTATAAGGTTAACAGATGAGATGGCCTGGAAAGATGAGGAAAAACTAATGATTTTTACTGTCCTGCTCACTCTAGGTTGTCATTCTTAGAAAAAAAACATACTAACACAAGATAATTTTTATTTTCTCTTTGTTGAAAAACAAATTATTTAGGTTATATAGCAGAAGCAATAAAAACAGAGAGGAAATAAACTACAATTTACATGAAATTCATAGTTCCATTTTATTTTCTTCACAAGATCATGACTTGCATGCCTGAATTTTTATTTGGAATAAGAAAGAATCAAATATATAAGAATACATTTAATATATATTAAAAAGCTGTTACTCTCTATCTAAAAGCTGTAAACACTGTGAATAGCTCATAGTAACAGGATTGTACAACATGATCAGAATAGAAAACAGTCATGTTTAAACCCTTATAGGCAGACAAATATGCATAGATATGTATCTATAAGAACATATGAATATACTTATATTCTCACTGAAAAAATCTGGGTATTGTTCTGGTAATTTTATACAGGCTGTAATAATATAAAGTCACTATATAAATATAGCTTAATTATATAGCCAGTCTTGCTATATAGTATGCAACTTTCTGGATATATAAAAATAGAGAGACTACAGAGGAAAATTCTTTATTTAGGCTTTATTAATAGCTTTCTTAACTTAGTAAATATTCCCTGATATCAGATCCTAATTACTTCGTTAACCAGTGCAATTGGTTAAGGCCCATGTCAATGAAGACAATTGTCTGTATGGGCACATACTTACCTCACATCTCCATGGAACATGGATGCATTTCATCTAATTGTCATATTTCTTCTTCAAAAATTATGACTACATAGATAGCTTCCAAACAGCTGCCACATAAAATTTTGTTAGAAATTTGCTTTTTTTGCTAAATTGTCTATTTTTTTCTCCTGTAGACTCATTATCTTTTGTCAGCCTTTTGCTCTGTTGCAGCTGGGCTCAGCTGCTCCTGAAAAGTCACAATTTTCTAGACATATATGAAGGAGGAAGCAAAATAGAGTATCCTGATCCCAGAGTTTTGGGGTTTTCCCTACATTTTCTGTGAGGAAGGTTTCTCAAAGTTAATTTATTTTCAATCATCCCCTTATGAAATGAGTCCTTCTGTTAGATGTCTGCCAAGTCATGATAATAGCAAGAGAGCTTTTAGCTTCCTCTGTTTCTTTCTCATTAACACTAGTCAAAAATACAGTTATGACTTAATAGGGTAGATACAAAATGAATAATTAAAGTATGTAATATAAATAATATTTTTGTTCATGAACTGGATCCAATCAACTATGAACAGAATACTGTGCCACAAACATGTCACATGCATTAAATTAAATTATATACTGGAACAAGATAGTTTTCTTGATATCTCACTGTGTAAGGATTTAAGCCTGGATTACAGATCCTTTGCCTCTGTAACTGGTTCTTTAAGAACTCTGATAGTTGCCAAGAACCTACTCTTCTTGGTAACCCACATATTTCCTGAGCTGTAAAAAAAGAGCAATACAATTTTGTCCCGTAACTTATGCTGTAAGTTGCTCTTTCCTGACCTATTACTATGGGTTTAATTTATCATAACAGATAAAGACTGGGAGTTAGACATAAGGAATTGTGCTTGCTTATGCCTAAAGTCAAGCCAAGACTTCCCACTGTGCATTTAATTATTATTTGAATGATGATAATGTAGTGAAAATTCATCAACGTAGGACCCAAAATTTTGTGAAGGAAAATGTGTATATGACAACTATAGCAGTTGAGTGAGACTCTCCCTTCAAGTTGTGTAATATTTTCTAGCAATTTAGTATAATTTTATAATTAGAAATAAAACATGTTCATGAAAAGTAATTCAAAATGGAGAGATGAAAACAGAATAGGCAAGAAATATTCCAATCACATACCATAAAAACCCTTTGCCTTTTCCAGCCATTAATGACTCTCTCTCACTAATCACCAGTAATAAGTCAAACAAGGACAACCATACCTCCAGTATAAATCATTCAGTTCAAACACTCCCTTTGATTTAGATTTCACAAACTAGCTCAGGAGATTTTGTTTGATTAATTTTGCTTACATCTTTAGTTCATTTAAAATGTATATATTTTGTAGTTTATGATGTAAGCCCTAAATTAAACAACCCATTTCCATACTTGCCCACCCTCAAGGGTTCAAATACAGTTTAAACTTCTAGAATTAATGGAGAAAATTAATGCTGTCAAAGAAGAAATAGGGCCGTATAGGGCAAATTTGGCTGTGCTCATTCTGTCACTCTTTTCTCTGTTTTTCACAAGCATAAAACAGAATAAGACATTACAGTGCAAAAGATTGTTTACGGAACACAGATTTTTAAACATAAACTGCCTAGTGTCAGGAAACTCAGAAATTAAATTTCTTTTCTGATTTGCTTCATGTTCTGCCTTTTCCTTCATCTTTTCCTTCCAAATATGATTTTACCCTTTGGTGAAGTTGATGATATAATAGAATTGATGTACTCTTGCTTATATGTTGCAATTCACCATCTTTCCTAAAGTTTTTATTAAGTAGTATAAGTCCTGTTTATCCCTTAGATTCATATCCATCAAACATGGAAACAATTGCTTGTATTGGTACTATTAATATAATTAGTATTATTAGTAGTACTGGTTGCTACAGTGAATATTATACATAATTTTTTTTGAAAGACAATAAAAGATTATGTAATGCTCAAAAAGAATGTATAAAATCAGCATATATTTACAGTATGGTTTGCAGGCATTTGTAGGAAAGCAAGAGGGAGTTTGGGAAGTAATATTTTCCTTAAAAAATCATGTACACTTTGACACAAAATATGAAGAAAACTGTATAGTAATTATGAAAATATGGAGGAATAGATACATGCTGTCCTAGGGAATTGATGTCATGACAAAATAAATGAGAACATGGATTGACTATAGACCATCTAATGAATTTCAGAACACAGACGCTACATTGTACTCTAAATATATAAAATATTCCCTTTTCCAGTGATTTGCTCATTTAGATTACTTGCAACACAAGTTTCTGTTTTTCAAGCAAATATAAAAGGTGAAATGGTAAAAAAAGATTGAAAATAAAAGATCAAAGGCAACATAATGGTTAAACACTCCTTTCAGCTGTCTTGCAGTGCTGCAGAATTTACAAAATCTCCCTGGTGTTTCAATTGACCAGGCCTTTCCCCTGAAATGCCTCTGTTGTATTTACTACAAAGATTTGCTAGTGCAAAGTACAGAATATTCTTTAGTTAAAGACAAGTTATTGGTACTGTGACTATAAATGTATTTGACTACAAGATACATGAACTGGCATTCAGCTGATTGAATGATTCTTCCAGTCTTAATAAATGTATGAGCTTTCTTTTCAGAATTCATTCTCCATCAGGACCCTTTTCACAGGGTTGCTGCCTAATCAGTCTGATTCCAGTCTGTGGTGTAAGAATAAATATTAGTCTTGCAGTACATTGGGATCTTGTTGCTCCATTACTCCAGACTTTTGGATGTCAGCCCTTTTTAAGCGTTCCAGACATCTGTGCCAACTGGGTCTTACTTTCAAATGTGGGGAGAGGGGTCTTACCAGCCTGTTGTCCATAACATTGCTGAAAATCATAAATTTTTGACTTGTTTTGATGTTTTTGTTGGTTTGGCACAGGACATATAGTTGAAACAGAAACACTTTAGAACAACAGTGAATTTTTAGAGCAGATTATTCACTGACACAATTTCTAAACCTATGCACTCTTGTAAGGTAATCAAGATGCTTCTCTACTTTTTAATGATTCACATTTGTACTAGCTTGAAAGCAAACCAGTGGGAGATCCCATGTCAGAAACACAATTTAATAGGAAAATTGAAATAGAATAATACAGAAACACTATTCAGTCAGAATGACATCCTGTTGTTCAGGTTCTTGGTAGCAGTCAGATTAAATAGTGGCTGCAGTCCTGTTGAAGTGAAAGATGTGATTCTGTTGAAGCATTGATCCTGTCCTGTCTTCCTCTGAAGGTCATGGGGTGTTTATGTAGCTCTTATCTTCTGGGAATTCAGTGGATAAAGCCATTTCTGGTGTTCCATCTCAGACTATATCCAGGTAGGAATTCTTGGTTCCTCCCCCTGGGTGGAGAATCTCACATTGGGTTGATCTAAATTTTCTTATGAGTTACTCAGTGAGGCTTGATGGCTCATTAATGGAAGATATCTCCTGGAGGGAATTAGGAGGGATGGTCATGGAAGAGATAAAGAAAACTGCCCCACATTGTTTTAACAGATGGTGATAGAATACATACTTTTGGTTACCTCTTACATTGGAACCTAAGACAACAGTATTCTATTTGCTGCTTATTGTTATAAAACAGGCAACAAAGAATGTGGAACAACAGAATAGCATAAAAAATTGTTGTGTTTAAATTTTTTCTTTAAGAGAAAGAAAATAGAAGTTTGGGTGGTTTTTGTATGTCTGTAATTCTGCATTTTCATTTTCTCTGTGTTTCCAGTCTCTTTCATGCCTCTAAGTTGCTACACTACAGAAAGGTTTGCAGCTTATAATTGCAAGTAATCAGATGGAAAATCTTAATTTGCATGCCTGTACCACTTCTGTTTTCTTTTGGGACAGTAATGAAAACTGCCACCATTCTGTTAGCATCTCAAAGGAAATATCAGCATTTGAACTAGTCTGTAGCAGTTCTGGACAATAGAATAATAAATTTCAGCAAATGCTCCGCTATTCAGTTGACAAATAGAAAACTGTGCCAACAAGATTTAAAACATCACATTCAAGCTGTAGATCCTTTGTCAAGCTGTGTGTAAACTCAGCATGAGGGGCATTGTGAACACATACCAGAAAAGCTGTCACTAGAAGCTAAAAGAACTTCAGGCTTCACTGCTTGCTTCTCACAAGCATATATGTAAAAGGTTGCTGTCAGCTCCTGCTTCAAATTAAATAACGAATAAGATTCAGGCTTGTCTCCTACTTTTCTGCTTAAACCACTAAATATCTGCAATTGTGAGCGCATCTTATAAGTGTAGTAAGTGTAGTCATAAGCCATGGGAATTTAGGGAGATTTTTCAAGAGGTGTTCTCATAAAGCAGCCAAACAATGACTGACTGTCTGCCAGTATTTAGACTTATTTCATTAAGTATAAGCTGCCTCTTCAACAAATGCATTTATAATAACCTTCCTGTACTTTTAATGAAGCATTTTGGAGACCTGGTTATACAGAATTAAAAATAATATTGTCTTTTCCATCAGATTTCCATCATCTTTTTTTTTTTTTTTTTTTTTTTTTTGTGTAAAAGCATAATATACCTGATTCTGTAGAAAACGGATTAATAGGAGTATATTCTAATTGGGTTTTTTTAAACCACTTATCCACAATATAGCTTGTATGTCTTTCTTTACATTGTTTCAAACAAACCTAAGATTTTTACAAACTAAATTCTCTGCAGACATCATGTTATGAACAGAGTATAAGACTTGAATTTTTGTAACTGAAATATACTTACTTCATCTGATGCCCCCTTTAATATATGCATAAATCTTAGTATGATGGTAATTAAACTTACATGTCATTGCAGACACTCCACAAGAATTTTAGTATAAAAATTATTTCCTCTGCTTTCTCATATTGCCTGGGTAACAGAAATTAGATTTAGCCTATACCATTGATAGTGCCAACACCATTTCTGTTTTCTGGATCTTAAAAAGAAAAATAAACATTGCAGATTAAATTATATACCGTTTATATTTTCTTTTCAAGAGTTTAATATTTACTAATCCTCACTAAACCAAAATCACCTTTGAAGTTCATGCATATTTTGAAGTGAGAAAGGCGATGGGATCCAATTTCAAAAGATATGCCCAAAAGTTTCATATCAAAATACTGATGATATTGAATAATCCTTTTGCTACTGATGATTTTGCTACTGTGCATATGCATTTTCTCTATTCTGGTGCTGTCTGAGCACAAGAATAGAGAAAAAGAAAACCAAGTTTTTTGCAAGAGTTTGCAATAAAAATTAGATTATATACTTATGAAACTGTGAATTTGCCTTTAAAAAGGTTTTTCTGTAACAATGCTACCAATCCTTTGGAAGTTCCAGACACTACTTGTACACACTTAATGGAGAGTTATTTCAGCCTTATATTACTACATCAGGTTAATGCCACCTTACCCTACACTTACATTACTGTTTTGAAGGTGTCATAATACTGACTAAAGTCACAATACTGACTGAAGTACAAAGGGGTTTTTTCAGTTTTGTTTTGTTTTGTTTTATGGGCTTGTTTTGTTTGGGTTTTTTTGTGTGTGGGTCTGAGCTTCAGCGACCTCAAGAGATGGGAGGGTTGTCTTTGAGTGTCTCAAAGACAACCCTCAGTCACTGCAGGGACAATCAGAGACCTACATGTAGCACAAAGAATCAATTCAGCCTGAAGAGAGTTATTTCTTTTTTTTTTTTTTTTTTTTAATCCAGAAAAATGCCTATGCAATAACTCTTTACCCCTTGAGTTCTGGCTGATACAATCTAAACAAATTTGACAAGACATGACAAATATTATTTCTGCAATATAACTTCAGATATCACTTCTGAGAAAAAACAAAAAAAAGAGTAAAAGCTGTTGTTGGTTTTCCTGCTGCAGACACTATTTGTCAAGGTTAATATTAGTACCTACTCATGATGCCCTATCAAAAGTCTTTTCCAAATCTTTGGAAATAAGGCATTATTGTAAGTAAATAACTAGCTCCATTCATATCACTCTGCATTTTAAAAATTTTTATTTAAATTAAAAAATGTTTATTGTCGACATAATGAAGATATTTGTATGTTTGTTTGCATCTGAGCAGCTGCCCAACAAAGACTTCAGACATGTAAGAGAAGGAAAAATTACATAATTGCTATAATATCCTCAGATATCTTTTCCACCCTAAATTGTTTTAAATGAAATAAAAAAAAATCTGAAATGCACAGCAAAGACAGATACGTATCAGTGGGAGCTTGGTACAGTAGTGACGTGTTCTAGGAGCTGAGAAGGTATGAGTTAGCACCGGGTCAGTGTAGGCCATGAGCACAGGCCTACAGTGTAGGCCATGAGCACGGTTCAGCCTCTCAGAGGGTTGTGAAAACCTGGGCTCCCACAGCCATGCAAAAGGTGTTAATCTGAGAGTTCCCTGGAGTCATGAGGTAGTACATTCCTACTCCCCTGCCTTTTTCAAGCCACACTGATCTGAGAAATACTTGTTAAGCTTTGGCCTTGATGAACAGCACCTGGTCTCGGCTCCTGTTGAGCTTCTCAGAAACGCTGTCTGCTCCCAATAACTCATGCCACCTAATGAGCTCCTGTTTTTTTTTGTTTTTTTTTTTTTTTTTTTTTTTTGTTTGTTTTTTTTTGTTTTTTTTTTTTTTGTTTTGTTTTGTTTTGTTTTTTTATGAACAGCCTTTGAAACTATTTTCACCTGAATGTCATATCATCCTTGTTCCCACACTTTCACAGAAAGTTGCCAATCCAAAATGTGGCAAGAATGAAACACTGCTATAACTAAAGCCCCTCTCTCAGGGCCCTGTAACCAGCACTCCAAAGCAAGACTCTTCGAGCTCCCCTGTACCACAGCAGGCTGTGACCAGCACCCTCCCTCTGAGCAGGATGCCTCTCAGAGCCAACTCACTCTCAAGTTTGTTGCGCTTGGAGGGTCACCAAATGACAATGAATCCTGGGCCAATACCCGCACTTCTCAGGGCTCAATCCTTTGGCTTTGATGCACAGGCATCTGAAGTGAGTATTTCACTATTTTTAGGGGAAATTTTCACAGGTGCCTTGCACTGACTCCTTATGTCTGTGTGCATATGCTATATCAAATATGGGAGAAATGCTGCTCTCCTAGATGTTTAAGTACAATAGATATCTAAGATAGGCCTGCAATTAAGTTACTGTTGTGATATAGTAAATCCTTTATGGGGGGGATAAAATGTAAGAAAGAAGTGCAGAAGGTAGTTTCACACCTGAGGAGTTGCAGCTGTACTAATCACCAAAGATTAGGAACAGGCCTGCCCTTAATAGGCCACAGCTGTGTCCAATAAGGAGAAGAGTGCTACAAAAGAGCGGGTCAGCTGGATGAGAAGACAGTTGGAGTTAGCTGGTTTTGCTGTGAAAAGAGATGGGGTGGGGTTTGTTGGCTGTACTGTGAAGAAAAATGAGTCAGTGCTGTGAGGAGATGCCCATGAGAAATCACCAAGAAGATATGGAAACTTTTGCAATAAGATGGCAACACCTGTATGAATCCTTTGCTAAAGTGTTAAGTTCAATTTAAGTTATAAGTTAAACAATGTTAAGTTTCAGTGTTGTTAAGCCTTTGGGCTGTATTTTTTTTTATACTTGCCCTTTCTATTCTTTTGTCACATGCACAGACACACACACAGATAATTCTTGGTTTCTTTTAATTTGGTTTGAAAGACTGGATTTTTGTTGCTTTTTCTTGGCGCGCCTTGATTATATAGTAGTAGAGTGACAATGAACTTTGTCATGCTGCTGCTTTTATGTTAAATCTGGTCATACTGATACCTGTCCCAGTAAGTCTTTAAGTAATTTGAAACACTAATTTTTAACAGATTATAGTGTGACTACTTCTTGCGGGCCAGTTTGTGCCAAGATTTCTCAGGCCTGATCTGGTTTAGCGTACTTTGTATCCAAAATTCATAATCTTCATTTAAGTCCTTTTCCTAAAACCATTTTGTCTTTCTTCCTGTATGGTTTCATTCTCCCAATCATATCTTGTAAGGCTCAGAAATAAGTGGTTACAGGAATGCTACAATGTCCACTACAAAAATCTGAAAGAACATTCATTGCACTTTTCTTACGCATAAGAATTAGACAAAATAAAGAGCCTCCAACTGGAAAGGCAGACTTTGGGCTTGAAAACTCTAAATTATCAGGAAGAGCAAAAGACCCAGTTTTCTTCATTTTGATTGGTAATAATAAATGAGAAAAAAAATTCAGTCATTAACTATATTACTTAAAAGTAATTTAAATATGCAAAAAATAATCCATATAAAGCTGTTTGTTAATATCTAATGAAAAAAATCTTAAACAATACAATTTTCAATTTTGCATAGAAGACTTTCTGTGTAACTCCATACGACACAACAGCAGTCTAAAATTTTAAAGAAAGTAATACCAATAAATATCACATTCCACTTGCATGTTGTTCAAAAAGGTAATAGAATTTATCACTTTTCAGACCTGGAACTTCTTTCTTTCTTTTTACAAGACTTCATCCTAGCTGGTGAGGCACTTTTTGTCCTGAATCATAAACTTTCATGCACTACCACAGCTAGCAATCATTTCCTTGGATATATCCATTATAGACAATATCCTGAATCTCTGTAGGGTCTGTCAAAACAAAATGAAAGTGATACAGTTGTACATCATGTAGGATTCACTCCATCTTTCCCTGAATAGACACACATAGTATTTAAAGTCAAGAACAAAATCGCAGAGAAATACAAATTCTGAAGTTAACATCTTTACAATGTGAAAAGCAGAATTTTAGCTTGGGCACATTTGTAGATTATATTTTATTGAGTATTATTTTATATACTCTGTTATATTTGTAGAATGTTTAAGCTGTAGAGAAATTTGGCATATCAAACTGGAAATCTGGAAGCCACTATTTCTCACTTAAAAGTACCTCTAAAAATTGCATATTGCCAAAAAACCTGTTACTGGGATTACCTAAGGGGAGAGTCTCTATTCTTAGTGAGCTGAGCAGCTCTTAGAGAAAGCTTCAGATATTAGTAAAGTTTGGTTCTCTGTGTCTCCTAATTTGTGTTGGAACTTATCAACCACCATCTTTTTATTCGCAAAGTATCCAGCTGAAGTCAAGTCTTAATGATGAAGGAGATTATTTCTACAGGGCTGCTACTACATAGCTCTTCTACAAAAAGGATCATCAAAACACCTGTGCATATAGGCTGCATGACTGTGTCTGAAAAGAATCTCTAAGACTAGAGTGTGAAGGAGGATGGTTCTGTTCCAAATATCCTTCATATTTCAGACTATCTTCCTATATATGTGGGTCCTATATCATGTGGAGATAAAAAGGCACTGTGAAGATGGTGAATTCATTGCTTAACATTTAGAAGAAAGAGAAACTGGTGTGGGAAATCCTGAAGAAAATGGAGCCCACAATTACCGCTTTCATAGGCTTTGATGACCTAGACCAATCATATCTTTGTTATCTCTAGCTAGTCTCCTACAAAATACGCTATGAACACTACAGAACTTGTTGAACAAAACATTTATATGAGTTATCTAAATACCTCACTGGTATCTCCAGTGTTAACTGCTGTAGCAGGATTGGGGTAAGAAATTCCATCTTACTTTAGGTAAGGGCCATGGATTATGAAACAATTTGGATATGTGCCTCTGTCATGATGATACTCCTTTGTTTCATGATATATTAGACCTTTTCTCCTTTTCGGTTATGTCCAATAGTTTCTCACTTTTATGACCCTGTCTTCAAATATCAATCCTACCCGCAGATCACCCTTTTGAAAATCCACAGTAAAAATATTTTCTCCTTTGCATCCAGCTCTTAATTTCTCATTCCCTCTGTGTACTTAATCTAATGTCTGTCTAATGTGATTTTGGCCTCTTGTTTAGAATGCAGAATTTGCTAAGGAAATTACACAAAATGCTGTATTTCACCAATCAAACATTCCATGAGGGGCATTTATTTTTCCCATTCCTCTTTGTAGAAGTTTTAAATAAGGCACTTAATCACTCTTCATACATCTGAACTGTTCATTTGGCTGAGCAACTTTCTCTATTATAATCTTTTTTAATCTACTTTAGCCAGCTAAATGGTGTAAAATGAGAGAGTAACACTGAAATGTATTACTGTATTAGCTCAACCACATATATTTAAACTGATGGATATAGCACAATCATTCCACTTCTTAGATTTAATAAGTTGTAGACTTACTGGTATACGTAATTCAGCTGGTATAATTAATCGTTGGAGAAATCAAAGAATCCCAGAATATGCTGAATTGAGAGGGACTCATAAGGATCATTGAGTCCAGTTCCTGACTCTGCAAAGAACCATCCCTAAGAGACACACCACATGCCCAAGAGAATTCTGCAAACGTTTCTTGTACTCTGTCAGGCTTGATGCTGTGACCACTTCCCTGGGGAGCCTGTTCCAGTGCCCAAACACCCTCTGGATAAAGAACCTTTTCCTAATATCAAAACTAAACCTCCCCTGACACACCCTCAGGCCATTCCCTTGGGTCCTGCCACTGGTCACCAAACAGAGGAGATCAGGCTCTGCCCCTCCTTTTCCGCTCACACAGAATTTGTAACTGCAATGAAGCTCCCCCTCAGTCTTGTCTTCAGGTTGAGCAGACCAAGAGCCCTCAGAAACTCCTCACAGAGCTCCCCCTCCATGCCCTTCACCATCTTTGTTGCCCTCCTTTGGATTCTGTCTAATAGTTTAATGTCTTTCTTACATTGTGGAACCCAAAACTGTCCCCGGCACTCAAGGTGAGGCTGCCTCAGCTCAGAGCAGAGCAGGACAATCTCCTCACTTGCCCAGCTGGTGCTGCTGTCCCTGATGCCCCCAGGACAGGGTTGGCCCTCCTGGCTCTCAGGGCACTGCTGGGTCATGTTCATTGGAGCTTCACTGATTTATACGTCTTAGGATCTGACCTAGCATTTATGAACTTTGAATAACATTCCTTTGTGTGGTAAATTTCTGTTTCAAAATACCACACAGGAAGCAGCACTATTTTGCAGCTCAAATGTAATGTGATACATAACAGGACTATGCCCTTTTCTATTTGCTTGCTCTGCATTTTCTTGTAAATGAACTAATTCACAAATAATGCATCTTATACAAGACACTTTAAACCACAGTGAAAGTATGATGACTGTTGCATGAATAATTTTGTTTATTGTCAGCTTCGCAAAAGATATTTTCAATAGAAAAAGACAGCATTAATTTTTAACATTTCTTGTCTGTATGTTTTAGATAGATGCATACATACACATAGACATACATATTATGGATGTATGTATAGATGTATTATGTACAATTATGTATATACATTTATATACAAAATAGAATGCAAATTTAGTAAAGGCACTATATTTCATTATCAACATATGAGGCATAACAGACTATATTGTAGATCAGACAAATGATACTTCTAAATGAACAAGCTAAATGAATCAACCATACCTTATTAGATGGGAAGGTGTCAACATTGCAGAGAGACAACAAAACCAACAACCTAGGAAGGTTTAAAGATTAACTGACTTAGAGAACAAACACACACTCATAAAGTTGGTCTTGTGGAGAGAAAATTAAGACAGTGCCTAGTTTATGCACAGAGCATTTAGATGTCAGTTCCCAACTTGTTTTTTCTACAGCTGAAAAATAAATTACAGATTTAATTTCACAGTTGTGTCAATCCTGCCTATTTTATAAATATACAGGATACTTGAAAAAGAAGGCTGTAGGGAAGACCTAGAAGAGGTCTTCACTCCTGGCTATTTTGCTACTGATTTGGCAGAGAAATTAAATCAATGTGTTCTAGGGACATACATTTACTCATAAAAATGTTACTGTTGGGATTAACTATTCCTGATATTATTTTAATTTGAAATGGTATTAGAGAAGGAAATTAATAAGTAAGAAAATCTTTAGTAGGAAATTAATAAGTAGATAAAATGTTCACCAAGGCAACTACTTGCAAATTATGCTGTCCACAATTTGTCATTAAATACAATGACACACTTGAATATAAACTGATTCTGACAGTAGAAGAGAGTTCTAGCTAAAATCAACAAGGGCAAAGTGGACTGGAATGACAATCAGCTTCACACTCTCAATCTTTCCTTTGTTAAACTGAAAATGTGCATCATAACTTTGCATTCTCAGCTATGGACAGAAGACTCTAAACATTATCTGAACTTTTACTTTTCAGTTCATCCACATTTTTTGATTGCTTGGAGTACTAAATTTATATATTTCAATGCTAGTGCTGATTATTATCTTTATATTAGTTTTCATGCTAATATATATGCTTTATATATGTGTATACATTCAAAGTGTGTAATGCAAAAGTAGGAGTACATCCTTGCTGTAGTCAGGGTGCAGCTACCATTTAATTCAATGGGAATAGCATACCTTATTTAACTTTAATAATTTAAGTATGTTTTGTAGTTGCATATTTTCTATATGTCTTACAGAAAAATCTTGAGTTCATAGTTGGTAGTCCTGTCATTCATAACCCTGGAGTGAAAGTCATTGGTTCTGGTTCTGTTTCTCTATTACTTTAGACAGATATTTTGGCTTTGGTTTTTGTTGACTTGTACCTCTTTTCCTCAGTTTTTACACCTGGACCTCATTAGGCTTGAGAATGTGATCTATCTATGGGATTTGATTATATAAGAGGCACACAGTACAGAAATTCTTCATAGAGATGAAATTTGCTCAGTGTCAAGTTCTCTGAGATATTGCCAAGGGCTGAATGTAGTGAACTGTGTTTTTAAGCTAGACCATTTTAAGGAATCCCAGATGTTTTCTCAGGTAGGGATTTTGAAATTTTAGACATACATCTCATTAAATTATATAGAATATAGGTGTCTAATTCCTTTGGACTACTCTGAAACTTCACAGATTATTTATTGTTGAATTAAATATATGGTAGTTACACAAGATAGCTGTGGGGATGGAGATCCCCTTAAAAATTACTATAGCGTATGATGATTGAGAGGAAGAATTTATGTTGCTCCAAATAAGTTAAAAGCTATGTGACAAATTCATAGAATCAGACAATCATAGAACATTTGAGTTGGAAAGGGACATCAGAGATTATCTAGTCCAGTCCTTCTGCCATGAGCAGCAATGTTCCATTAGAACAGATTGTCAGAAACCCATCCAGCCAGACTTTGAACACCACCAGTGGTGGAGTATTCATAATTTCTTTGCACAGCTTTCTTCAATGTCTCTCCACCCTTGTCATAAAATATTTCTTCCCTGATTCTAACCTATTTACCCTCTAACAGCTTAAAAAATACTGTGCTTTCTCCACTAGAGACCTTAGCAAAGTATTTCTTTGTCTTTATCTTTCTCATAAGCCCCCTTTATATATTAAAAACCATAATAAGCTGTTCTTGAAGCCTTCTCCAGGCTTAAAAGCCCCAACACTCCCTCAGCCTTTCTTTAGAGGGTAGATGTTCTGCTGATCGCTTTTGTGGCTGTACTCTGGACCTTCTCTAATAGGTCCATTTCTGTTTTTTTCTGTTTTTAATGAGGAACCCAGAGCTGAATACGTTACTTCAGGCCAAGTCTTATAAGAATGATGTAGACTGGGAAAATCACATTCTTCGTGGCCTAGTGTCTACAATTTTTTTTTTTTTTTTTTTGAAACCCAGGATGAAATTGGCTTTTTGGGCTGCAAATGCATAATAATGACTCATATCCATTTTTTCCTCCACCGGGATCCCCCAAGTCCTTCTGCACAGAAATGTTGTCAGCAATTTAGCATCCGATCTGTATTGATATTGATGATTGCCCCAGTCCCAGTAACAGGATGTAGCACTTAGCTTGGTAGAACTTCATGAACCCATTCTTCAACCTGACAAGGTCCTCTGGATGGCATCTCTTCCCTCTAACATCAACCTCACTCAGCTTGATGTCACATGCAAACTTTCTAAGGATGCACTATATGAGTCATTAATGAGCATATTAGAGAGCATTGTTCCCAATATGGATGCTTGAAGGAGACCACTTTTCACAGATTTCCACTTGAACACTGAGTTGCTGGATGTAACTCTTTGGATAATGCCATCAAGCCAATTCTCTACCCATCTACCTGTTCACCTATCAAACCCATTTCTCCAATTTAGCAGTAAGAATCTTGTGGTGTACCATATCAAAGACCTCACTGAAGTCCTGATAGGAGTCATGAAATACTGAATCCTCAATAAAATATTAAAAACAATGAAGATAGCTTTCATGATAACTAGTAACCTGCTGCTAAATTGGAGTGGAGGAAATACAGCCACTGGAAAGCTGAAGTATGATGTAGTCCTCAAATTTGATAGTATACACATGGCTTTCAGTTTGCTAAATACATAACAAGTAGAGGTCAAAGTGCATCATCAGTTAAGACTTGAAGGTTGGACATCAGTCCTTTATTGATTATATGTATCATCTAGGGAATAGAATGGATTCAGTGGGAGTGTATTGTATGTGGGAAGCTGGTTATGCTGACCACATTCCATTCAGGGAGTAGCAATGGGTTTTTTCCCTGTGTCTTGTGTACCATCTTTTTCCCCTCAGTTATCTTCCCACCCCTGGACAGTCTGTTCCAATGCTTTACTGTCCTTTCAGTGAAGAAATTTTTTCCTAATGTCCAATCTAAACCACCCCTGGCAGCACTTGAGGCCATTTCAACTTGTCCTATCACTTGTTACCTGGGAGAAGAGACTGACTCCTACCTCACTACACTCTCTTTTTGGGGAGTTGTAGAAAGAGATAAGGTCACCCTTGAGCCTGCTTTTCCCCAGGCTAAACATCCTTGGTTGCCTCAGCCACTCCTCATCAGACTTGTATCTGAGAGCCCACAACCCATTTGTTGCCCTTCTCAGAGATCAGCATCTATGTCGCAATATATAGAGATATCAGTTAACTAATTATAAAAGTTGAGTTATTAATAGTAACTCATAGGCTCAAGAGTACAGTTCTATTAATAAGCACATCCTTGGTAAAAATTATAAATTTTACTTGTCGTACTTTAGTGAACATGGGAGTATCTCAAAATACATATTCACTTAATTAATCTGATACACTGCAACAGTTTATCATCAGTATCCATTATACATCCTTCACATTATATTCTGTTTCATGTTGGCAGACATTACTGGATGCCTTGGCTAACATGTTAATAAGTGTGACGACATAAATGTGATTCACACCTGAAGACCTAGGCATTCAAAAGCTTTATCTTAACTCTCAATATAAACCCCTAAGCAAATATGATAAAAAAGTCATGTTCCAATTTGACTTGCCCTTGAATTAGGGAATAATGTTTATAGGTATCTCCGGCTTTTAGTCCAATTTCCACTAGTATGCTAAGCTCCATATTTTTAGCCTTGACATGTTCTAATCAGAAATAGGAAAATTGCAAACTTTGCATATAAATCTTAATCAAAGTGCTAGTCTTACTGCAACTTTCATTGAGGACTCTTGTGGCTGTTGTTACATTTGGGCAAAGTGTAAACAAATACTCCAAAAATTCGAGTCTGATCCCACTTATTCTGATGTAAATCAGAAATAATTGCTCAAGAATTGATGCAGTTTCATTAATGACAGTGCTATGTACCTCCTAATCTGGAAGCTGTATACCTGAATTATTGGGAAGAAAAGAAACTTTAAAAATGTGGTTTTCTTCCCTCTCATGAAAATGAAAATTCAAAAAGTGCAGAATATATGAGCAGTATGAATTCCTAAAGTTTAGTGAGTATCTATCATAGTAATCCCTTATGCTAATCTGCAGGTATACTGTTTATTTTTAAGAATGAGCACACAATTTTAAATAACTCTAAAAGGAACCTCTGAAATGACAAACAATGCACCTTTAATTGAGGCTGCATTTTAAGAACTTGGATACAACTAATTTCATAGGTGTAGGTACACTACTTTTCATTCATGCCAGAGTATAACAAAATGTCAGTAATGTTTGGCAAATGTCTTTCATTGAGTGATATAATTTCCTGTCTTTCCTGGCAGAAATCTCTATAGCAATGATACTATTTGAATATTCTCCTAAATTTAGTTCCTTCCAACATATATTGATGTAATTATTTTGTATTTTTGAACAGCCTAATAGTATATGGTAATATAACTAAGCAGGGAAAACAGACTGATTATCCTTATCTTCATCCTCATCCTGTCTAAAGACACATTCTGAAGTAATGTTCTGGATGAAGGTTTCTCATAGCTAAACAAATTGAACTGAATTTATTTTCTTCTGTATAAATGAAGATTTACATTTTGTTTCTCATCAGAATATTAAAGACAGTGAGTAAAAGAAGAGAGTGGTCCTATGCAAAATAGCCCACATGTGTCCAGGAGAAGAAAAAATATAGTCCATGTTTAAAGATGATACCTGGGACTATTCCACTATCTGATATTCTGGTGCATTCTGGTGAATGCACCTTCTTTTTCATCAGTGCTAATTGCTCCAAATGGAAAATTTATGCTGTTTCTGGTATCTCAGCTAAGGAATTCAAAGTTAGTTCAGGTACCTCTGCATGAGTGAATGGCATGTGTCTTGTAGGCACAACCTGCAGAAGAGGTCTCCACCTGGGCTACGTTCTCTTCTCTGCCACCTGCTCTGCACATACATTCAGGCCACATGCTGCCTTCAGGGAATGACTAGATGTTAAATGCAATTACTTTATTTTACTGATTCAGTATTTCACACTTTTTGCTAAGAGCTCTGTACTCCTACGGGTTTATTTTCTTGACAATTAGTATCCTAGTTACCCTTTCCACTGCTTCTCACTTCCAGAGGGTTGCTTGGTCAAGTTATACTGTTTCTATAAAAACCTGACAATTACTGTTCTTTCAAGACCTTTTGAATAATCAGGTTTTGGTTCTCATGTCACTTTAGTGAGCAGTGCTTGCATAGCATCAAAGCCTTTTCTGCTTCTAATGCCAGTGAGGCAGCTGAGGGTGGGCAAGGAGTTGGAAGCAGAAAGAGTTGGGAGAGCTGTGCCTAACTGACCAAAGAAGCATCCCATCTCATGTGATGTCATGCTCAGCACACAGAGCTGGAGGAAGATGCAGGAAGTTGGGGGGACCACTGTGTTTGGAGTGACATCATTTGGCTTCACAAGGCACTGTTATGTGTGATGGAGCCCTGCTTTCCCAGGGATGGCTGAACACCTGTCTGGCCATGTGAAGTGGTGAATGAATTCCTTATTTCTATTTGCTTGTATGTGGCTTCTGTGTACCTATTAAATTTACCTTTGGAATTGTGTTCATCTCAAACCATGAGTTTTCTCACTTTTGCCCTTCTGATTCTCTCCCCCATGCTGCTGGTGAGGGAGTGAGTGAGTAGCTGGATGTGGCTTATTTACCAGCTGAGTTTAAACTACAACAGTTGTGGAATGGACAAGAGTTCCAAATTATATATGATTATTTTCTATTCTTTTGATCCTTATAGCCTATGACTTTAACATCTGTCACCAGACTCATTTTTGCTTGATTACCTCCCTGTTCTCTGCTCTCATAAAGTAAATGCAATTTCAGTAACAGAAAAGCACCACTATCAGTGATTTAATATCTTTTGCACAACTCTTGGAAGAGGAAATATAAAAGGCAAGAGAGAAGTGAGGAGGAGAAATACAAGTGATAAAGAAAAGAAAAAAATATAGTGAGAAAAAAATCTTTTCAAAGGGCAAGTACAACAGGGAATGATGAGGTAGTTGTCTAAAATGGAAATGTCCTAGAAAACATATGATGAGGAAACAGTTTCTGAGCTTGAATTAATGAAAGGAACCAAATCCACAAAAACATATTGACTTTTCCTTTAGATAATTTCAAGAACTCTGAAATTATAAAAAATAAAGAAGAAAAAAATAGAAGGCAAAATTTTGTAGGGTGATGATGCAAGTGATCTATAATTCATTATTTTTGATGACTATGGGTTTGCTGTAGACACAATGCAATTTAATATGATATTTATAAGTCTGTGTACAAAAAAGTCCACTTCAAATCTATATAAGTTATTGCATCTAGAGGCTTCATCAGTTCCTCTAGCTGTATTGATGAATATTTAGAGCACAAGAAAAATGTGAGAGGGATGAGGTATAACTTTGGGGAAATGGGTTTTAGACCTACTTTTTAAAATTTATTCCCCTATTTCATCACCAAAAGAAAGACAACATTTTTTTTCAACAAACTCACGAATTTTCATAACAAAGTAGAGCCTGTTCAGGAACAGGAAAAAGGACTTGAGGGGAAAAAAATCAAATTTACAGGAATAAATGGGCTACTCAGAGCTCCATCCCTGGTCTTGAACACCTTCAGGGATGGAGCATCCACAATGTCTCTGTGCAACCTGTTCCAGCGCCTCACCACACTTACACTAAGGAATTTCTTCCCATTATTTAGCTAAACCTAGACTTCTTCAGTTTAAAAACATTTGTCCTTGTCCTATCTATGACAGACCTTTTTGAAAAGTCTCTCTCCAGCTCTCTTATAGGTCTCTTTAGGCCCTAGAAAGTGCTCTAAGGTCTCCCTGGAGCCATCTTTTCTCTAGATTGAACTACCCTAGATCTCTCAGTCTGTCTTCATAGAAGTAATCCAGCCCTGTGATCAATTTAGTGGCTTTCCACTGGGCCCATTCCAACAGGCAAATGTCTTCTTTGTTTTGGAGACCCCACACCTGGACAGAGTATTCCAGGTGGAGTCTCCTAAGCGCAGAGTATAGAGACAGAATCACCTCCCTTGACCTGCTGCTCACGCTCCTTTTGACGCAGCCCAGGATGTGGTTGGTTTCCAGACTGCAGTCACCCATCACAGAGTCATGGTGATGTCTTCATCCACAAACACCCACAAGTCCTTCTACTCAGGGCTTGCCTCCAGCCATTCTCTGCCCAGCCTGGACTCGTTCTTGGGACTGCCTCAGCTCAAGTGCAGGAAGTTTTACTTGGCCTTGTTGACTTCCATGAGATTTGCAGAGACCTCTCAAGCCTGCCCGATTCAACATCTTATCCTTCATTACAGAGAACAAAGAACTGGAGATGAACACAAAAGGAAAATCACTCCTTTTCTTCTTACTCCTAGATGAGAATGATTTCCTCCACACAGGAAGAATTACATACCACAGGGCTAGAGTAGGAATCGACAACATCTATACAGAAACAAGAATCTGACATGATTCAGAGAAGATCCAAAAGGTAAAGACACCAGGATATGGAACATAGGTGAAAATTAGATTGTTATTGTTATAAAAACATCCTTGTATCACAGTTCAGAATTTGATAGAACTCTCCAGTTGTAGTCCAGGCAAAAAAGTTTCAAGTAACAGCCTTTATGTAAGGAATTTTAAATTGTGCACAGGGGTCAGGTTTTGAGAGATAAAGAGACTCCTACGCCATATGACATAAAGTGAGCTTTTGATGTCCCTTTCACATACTGTTAACTATTCACTTAGTCAAACAGAGAATAAAAATTCAGTAAAATGGAAATTTGGGTAGAAAAATTACACAGTTAAAAGAATGTGCCATGAACAGAAAGCACAAAACACATGGAGCCTAAAATCAGGCTTTCAGCTGTGTTGGCTCTGTAACTTCACAGATTCCCTAGCAGTCTTATTCCCAGTTCTGCAGATTCATGACTTCTACATATCTGGAAATTCTAGGTTTATTGCATTTCCTTGTAATACACTTCTGCATTATTTATGTAACCCATCTTTAATCTAATATTCACATATATTATTAATAGACCTAATTACATATCTAGGAGTCAATATACATCTAGTACTGTCATTTATTTGGTTGTAAATCAATGACCTACATACTTCTATTATTAATAGATGCGTTTTCTGTTTTGTACTAGGAATCCCTTTAAAGAATTTTCAGATTCAGTGAAAAGTTCACTTACTGAAACTTCAAGGAGAATACAGAAAGATTAAAAAACATCCTTAGAGGTATTAATACTAGATAGAAATCAGCAGCCCCATGGACAGTGAAAAAACAAGTAGTTTATATAATCTATTAATATAAACATATAGTAGATAGAATACACAAATGACAAACCTATCTTACACCACTATGAAAGTTAGGAATAGTTTTATGTTACATTAGAAAAGCAAATAAAAACTGCTGGTTGGCAATTGTACATATTTCCAAAACTAATATCCATCTGGAGTTGCACTAGACTTACCTGCTTTGAACTTGATCCTGCTTATATTCCCACCGGAGTAAAAGTGTCAGAAAATCAGTCAGATGGATCTGGGTTTAATGCCAAAATATTTCAGATTTTTTTGCATTAAAATGCACTCAGTTGTCTGAAGAAAAAATTTATATTTTCATGTGAGTCTTTAAAATACTATTTCAAAGTAATTTTCTGGAGGAAAACGAAGACACTTTTCTGTGCTCCTGTATTTGAAATGTTGCTCTATGTCTTTAGAACTGTTTATCCTTCCCATCAAAGGAGATCTGAACTCCATTTTATTAACTGAAATTTGCTTTTTAAATAATTATTGATGTTGACTAATTTTAGGACAGTCTTCCAAACAGCTGTTATATCCCAAATAGTTGACTTGCTTCCATTCCAGATTGACATTGCTTACATTAAAAGGAAAAAAAACACTGACAAGAATTAGATATACAATCCATTTATTTATGCACATATATGCATTAATACTCCTAAAATTCAAATTTCCCAAATTGTACAGAAATAAAAGAAATTAGCAAATTTTCTTGATAATCTCAGTTTCTAATTTTTTATTTTTTTAATGTTACGACTCGGTACAAATAGTTTATCTGGGGCATTTTCAAATAGTTTATCTGGGGCATTTTATATCTTAGTTTTGTTATGCTAAACAGCATATGTGCTTGTGGTCCAGTGCTTGAATGGCTGCTCTAACTCTATCTTGTTTATAGAGATCTACAGCTGAATTAAAAAAAAAAAAAAAGAGTTATTGCATGCACTTAAAAATAATCACTCTGCCTATCTGAAATCTTGCTTTAGTCTCATCTTGAAGGCTAGTAATTCTTGAAATGTCTACTCCTAAGGAAAAGATCTATATGCCCTCCAGCCTTGTACATATTCAGCAATATATTCTTGGACCAGGACTCATACTAAGTAACAAAAATATAAGCTAGGTCTGTGAGCGATATGTACCAATGCAATTAATTAAGGAGGTTAATCGTAAGTACAGCATTTGTGCCTGACAAAGTCTAAAACTGTGTAAGAGAAATCCAAGACTTACTTTAAATACCATTTGGAAAGGGCAACTTGGTGTTTGTGTGATAGCACAAATACATCCTAAATGCCACGGAAATGGCAATAACATGGTATATGTGTTTCAGGAAAAGGGTTGAAAGATCAGTCATTTATCCAAATTTGTGAGAGAAAGATGCAGGACTGCTTAATATCATCTGTATTACCCATGAAAAGAATTACTTATAAATACAAAACTTCAGCTTTTTTGAGTAGGTAGTGATGTGTCAGATCTCAGCCACACTAATACTAAAGTTTTTATGAGTCATTTGGATTTGCTGCGGTGATATCATAGCAATAATTTGATATTCTCATTTACTCTTTCCAAAAATATAATAGGCATAGATTAAGAAAGTTCTTAAACAATCTCTCTCCAGGTTCTTTATGTACTTTTCATTGAATTAGTCACTCACATTTATTGAAGAAATTTGGTTTTTTTTTCTAATTTCTTTGCCAGATCCTTAATATTGCTTTTTGGCAAAACAAAGATTATCATGGTCCTATGGTCGGTATGTATCCCTTTCTGGTGAAAAACACCGTATTTCATTCTACTCCAACAAACTGGAAAAGAAAAACCACAGGAATTTTATACATATTTCAAGAGCTTTTCAGTTCACTGACTGGAAGTCAACATAATTAAACAAATTCTGTGTGACCAGAAGAGCTTGAAACAAAACCCCAGAACTCAGGAGGACCATAGAAGGGATATCATCTCTAATTTATATGTGAAACTGTTAATGTATGTAAGACTGAGTCTGTGATAGGCTCTGGTAGTGCAGATCCCCTCACTGCGCATTGATTATAAAGCAAATTCAACACAGTAACATAAAAGAAATTATTTTAGTTTAGATATTGCTGTTTCATTTGAATGGAGAATTTTAATATCTACAGTCAATAATTAAAATATAGCAAATAAAGTTGAAAACTAAAAATTATTTAGGAAGTCAAAAATGTCAAGATGGTGACAATAAAAAAAGAAAAGATACATCTCTGATTGTTAATTTTGTGAAAGCATTCAGTATTGAAACATATATAATTCTAATTTTTTTTAAATTTTTTCAATTTTTTTTTTAATTGTTTTGGTATCACAATCATTTAGGGATGGTTAGAACTATCATCATTACAGAAAAAAAAATAATAATCTGTATCAACAATATTAGAACTATTTGTCTCCCTCACAAGAATTACAATTCACTAAATAAAAAAAAAAAAAAACTCAAAACCTACCAAGCAATCAAGTACATTACTTTATGCTTTGATGCTTTTTGAAACTTGATTCTTTTCAGGGGAAATAACCCTCTCTTCTTTTAATCTTGAAAAGAAAGATTTTGTTTCCCTTTTTTGTTTTCCAGAATGATATGTTGTCAATCTGCTGTGATGACAGTGAGACTATTGTATATGTCTGTCATAGATACACTATGTGATATCTGAATCAACAATTGAAATTGTGGCAGATATGAATCAAAAAGATAAAATTTTATTTAGCATAAACAGTACAATCAGCATTGAGTCAGGGGAGGTTAATCTTTAACCACCGCTATTCTGATTTTCACAGCACTCACATATGTCAAATCTGAAAGCTCTATTGCTGTCTCATCAAATTTAATTTCCTTCCAAGAAATCCTCTGAGAAGAGAATAAATATTATAATGCAATTAAAAATAGGTCTTTAGTTCATAGCATCTTGAGTCAAAAAGAGTAAAATATCTTTGTGACAGGATCTTTGTCAGTGTGTGTGCCTTGGCCTTCCTAACAAACTCCCAAAAATTTAAATAAAGTCTTTTAGATTATGAATTTAAAATGTTGTTTTAAAATAGACAAAATCCAAGAGGTCTTTCTGGGAATTTAAATTATTTTAAATCAAATTATCTTCTGCCCGCTCAATTCTCCTTCATGAATCTTCTCTTCCATCCAATTCACTCTTCATTCAGGGCATGCTGCTGCACATCTGTGTTGTGCCTGCCTCCTCTCTGCTCCTCAGCAGCCTCTGACATGCTCTTCACCTGAGTAGCCCAAAAGATGCCCAAGAGACCCCACATTCTTCTTCCTGTTTCCAGAAGGGTCCAACTTGCTTTTGCTTCACTTGTTCACACAAGCTCAGAGCAAACCTGAATACTGGCCGTCAAATGCTGTAAAAAGCTCTAAAAAGTCTTCAGGAAGAGATTTGCTCCATTAGTATTGAATAGCTAGAGGCTACTTAAATGAATTTGTCATACTAATGATTTAATAGGTCGTTGAAGGACAAAATTAACTTTTAAAAATTGTTCCTATCAAAATAAAGGAATAGGATGTTCTCAGACAGTCCTTGTGATCTATTGAGTGACACATTTGATGAAAATTGAGTACTCTACCTATGACAACAAAGTTAGAGATGTGAATTTTTTTTTGCATTCAATTTGATGCCTGTAATAATGTATGACATCACCCTAACAGAATCTGTGTCAGCAAAGACACAATTGTAAAGTTTTTTCAATGCTGATTAAAGTGGAATGATTTGAAAGATATGGAATAAGATGAAAACCAGACAAAATTCATAGTAAAAACTGATTTAATATCTAACAAAGAAATAACACCATCAGAGAACCATCTTTTCAATCTAATCAATCTAAATCCAATTATCATTAAGCAACACACATTAATGTGCAACAACTTTAACTCTTCTGATACTTGATTTTATTTTTTTAAGAAAGGTTATCTTAAGGAAGTGAAGCACCACATAGTGAATTTTAACCTAAATTAAAATCATATAAGAATTTCATGCCACTCTTAAAATTAGAAGTCAATTCAGGACACTAGGACAGTAACTATAAGACAAGTTACAAATAGATAAAAAAAGGCAGATAACCTGTGTTGGAAATTAAAAAACAAAACCAAAAGAAGCATTAAGAGGATTGATTTGTCATATATCAGAAAATTGAAGGAGTTCCTTTTGGCCTGTCACAGACACAAATCTAATGTGTTATATAGTGGAATTTCTCTAAATGATGCCTTATCTTGGAAAAGGAAAAACATGGGCTCTTTAGTTTGTTTTTTTTTTCACACTCTTGAATTATGATGATCTCATGGATCCCAAGAATTCCTTGTGTAAAATATTATATAACTCTTTCAAACTCTCAATCATGACAGTTTAGGCTTGTTAAAACAGAAAATAACATTTTAGAAGGCCTCAAATGTTTCCTTATTGAAAGTAATATACAATATTTTCTTATTTTAAAAAGCAATGCACAATCAGATTTAAAAAAATATTGTCTTTACTGTTGAAGTGCTGTAAATACTGGAAACTGAGCTAAAATGTAATGTAAATAGGGGGGTTATGTAATGCTGAGCAGCAGGTTTTAAAAAGTATTATCGTTGATGAATTTATCAACACAGCCCATTGACTGTTGTAAAAGAACACAATCTTGTGCTCCTAACATTGCCAGAAATCTGGGTAGACATACTATTAACCAAAATATTTGGAACTGAAGAACAAAGAAGGACAGTGCTTGAAAAACACTGTCTAGGATTTGTAAAGAATCCCTTTAGCATACCTTCCCAAGCCACATTTAAAATGCTTTGTACGGTAAGAGCTAATAATTATTAAAGATGTGCAGCTTATCTGTTAAAAATAGGGTTTTTTAAAATATTCTTTTGAAGTGTTCATATATTTATCTGGCATTGATTTTTCTCCCCTGAGTCTTTGCTTCTGCAAAGTGTGGTTTAGAATTGTTAAAAAAGGAACCTTTCTATCACGTAGCAATGACTGATATCTTTTAAACTCTTTGGGGAACTAAGAATTTTCAAATTCATGGCAGTTGGTATTCTCTATTACTATTTCCTACCTCATTTTGCGGTCTTTCTGAGATCTGTCTCTAGGATATTTGTAGGTATCATATTTCATAATATGATATAATTTCATAATATGGTATAATTTCTGCTATAATCCAAAAGCTTTTCTCTAGTATATTTTTTTCCCTAACTAACTTGTGATTTTAACCTAGAAAAAAAATTGTTTATACAATTGTGTACCTAAAATCATATACAATGTTATCTTTAAAATGTTAAAATAAAGAGGAGTCATTTTACTTCATGCATAACAAAACAAGCTTCATATTAGAAGATGGCATTAAAAAATGCAACACTAGATAGGCAATTTATTTCGTGTTAAAAATTAACGAATTTTTGCAATGTTAAAAAAAAAAAAGTAATTCCTGTTAAGAAAAATTTTCAGAAGAATAAATTCCATTGGCTTTTATTGAGAAACACCCAAGGTAGGAGGCATCTATAGAAATTGGTGTACAGTGCCAGTACTAGATATCTGAACAAAAGGGATCAAAGGCATCAAAGTTACAATTGTCTCAAAGATCTCTATAGAGAAAGAGATTTAGAAATATGACATTTCCAAAGAGGAAATTGAAGTGATCGAGTTCTTTTTTCCTATAGGAAAAAGACCAACAAACAAGCCAAAACCAGAACAACTGCAATTTCTGTATAGGAAAGAATTCCTCACTAAGCACAGATATGGTGGTAATCAGCTTAACTCGAAACAAAGCAAATCTGTGGAGATGAGCACACTGTTCTTCAACTTGTTAATTACTCTAGCTGTTAATTTACATTCTGATGAAGAAAGACTGAAAAGTAAACAAATATGAGCAAAAATTGGATCCAAGCAAATTATCAAGACAGATTTTTCTTCTTCCCTAGCCACTGGATGTCTAACATTGGATGTGCCTATAATACATTTCAAACACACACACAAAGGAAAATATACAAAATCAATATTTTTTTTTTAAGAAATCAAGGTACCAAATACTGCAACAGCTCTATCCTGAAAAACTGGACTACTCTATCACATAGATCTTTCCAGAAACTCATGAAACCCAATTGAAAACAACAGCTTGTTCTCACTAGCCAATGGAAACCTGTGTTTCAAACAGTGTTTAAGCTCAACTGGAATTTGATGTGTAAGAATCAACTTTAAATGAAACACCTCTGTGAGCATTTGCAAAGATAACTGACTAAACTTCACATGGATCTGGTGGTAACAAACTCACAGGCTGGAGCATACTGCCTTGCAGTTACTTATTCAAGTAAGTTAAAATCTCTAGAAATCATTTTTCTCTAGCTGCAGTTTTCATATATTAAGAAATATATAGGGATATAGAGCTATAATTTCCAAGGTCTCATTTATATTAGATTTCATGTGGAACATGATAAATATTGATCTTGTCTCTGGAGTATGAAAAGAACTAACTAGGAAAGGGTCAATAGAATAGATTAATAGGCAGGCAGAGAATTAAAGGGCTCTGCCATCTATCATGCTAGGGTTTTCAAGTATATGTAGAGGTTATAGTTCTGCAACATTGTGTGCCAATTACTCTCACAGTTTCAAAAATATTTTAAAAATAACAAAGTTTTACAATGGACTAGTAAGCACAGTTACTTTGTAGATTGCTGCAGAATTATACCTATAGCCATGATTAGTCTGTCAGACATTTATGTTTTATTAGACAGCAAGTTAAAATCTTCTAAAGACCATAATATTTACTTTCAGAGCAGTTTTTTTCCTCCTAAAAACAATTAGGGAGAAATGTGACAGAAGTGAAAATATGCTATACAGAAAAATATGTTGCAAAGGACACCTGAAAACCAGGTCAGAGTGTATTTGGTTCAAATAAATAGCAAGGTTTTCCTACTATCTTTGACAACTAAGAGTTTTTAATCATTAAAAAGGTATTTTCAACCAGATTCAACTTGAGTCTGTATATTGTTTCATACAAATATTACCCTTGTCTCATCTTTATTAAATGGAACATGATTCAAAAATGCAGAGAAATAAATCTCCATTTTATACTGAGTACTAAGCCTAAAAGGGCACTCTCTTCAAGAACACATACTGGTTTTCTTGAAGGATCTGTCTCTAGTTTTTGAAACAACTAATCTCTCAGTAAAATATAAAAAAAACCCTTATGTTGTTTAGGTCACCCATATGATCATAAATAAGTGAAGAATTAAGGAAGTCAGGTTTTTTGGACCATTTTTACATAAAAAATCTTAGCTGTAAAACTTATACCTTAAGCTATAGAAATTCATTGAGATTTTAGATTACAGTACATATCCAATTAAAATGTCATCCATTTGTTTAGTTTTCAGGGATATCTAGTGAGCATTTTGTTTTTATTGGCTCAGGTTCTAAAGCAGATGAAAGGGTCTGTTCTGCTGGCAGGTGTGCAAGGGGCAACTGTTGTGGTTTAACCACAGCCAACAACCAAGCTCCACACAGACAGGCTCCACTAGGTGTTCACTGAAGAAGAAAAATGCCATCACTGCATTCCCTACCCCTCCTTCTTCTTCTCCCTTTATATACTGAGCATGATTCCATATTCTCAGAAAGGTACATGAGTATGAAATATCTCTTGCATCAGATGGAGTCAGCTGTCCTAGCTGTGTCACCTCCAAAATCCTTGTGTAGTCCCAGCCTGCTCACTACTCACTGCAGGGTAGTATGAGGAGCAGAAAAAGCCCTGGCTGTGCAGGCACTGCCCAGCAGCAGCTATAACATCCCTGTGCTTTCAATACTGCTTTCAGCACAAATCCAAGATGAGTCCCATACCAGCTACCGTGATGAAGATGGACTCTACTGTAGTCAAAACCAGGCCTGAGATAACCACAGAGCCTGAGATAACCAATGTTGGACCAAAAGAAGACTGATATGAACTTAGAAATAATGGACAAATATGTCTGGAAAGAAAAGAATATTTCAAAACTGAGCTGGCCAATCCTTTAGTTTTCCAGTAGGATTGACCATGTTTGCATAATTCTTTACAGATACACTTGTTTTTAAGAAGCTCAAACAACACAAACTAGCAGTTTTGTTCTTTCTATAGAGAAATTAATTAATTAATAAGTTAATTCATGCTTATCCTTTTCTTTTTGTTAGCAGTGTGAATGAAAACAGGTTGGTTTCTTCCTATCCACACCTTTTCTGTGACTGTTCTCCAATCAGACTTTCTTTCAGCAAAATAAACAGTTTCACTTTTTCCTTGTGAATCATGTTTTCTAAAAGTCTACTTTCTCACTGTTTTTCCTATATTCTGTCCTAGGGCAGGGACTCAAATAAGAGCATTATTATTTGACTTCAACTTGTATGTCTATGTTGTGAAAATGGCATACTTGTGTATGCATTACAGTGCACTCTCACGTTATCATTGCAGCAACATTTTATTATTCACTGTCATACCAGAGCTCTCATATGGTCCCACTTGTTTTTAATGAGAAAAATTTGCTGCCTGTTTCAGTGTACTATGAACAGCTTCCTCAAGCCTCTTTCATCATGACTGAGCTTCCATGAGATAATTGTCTTCCTAATCCCAGACTTGCTCAGGAAGTAGAAGGACTATTACCTGCCCAATGCATTTCAGCATAATATTATCTAAATAACAAGTTTCCTTCTCTAGCAGAGTTATTTTCACAGTGGTACATAACACTGGGCTGAGCCACATGTCATTCTGTCCAATACAGAGCTCCTGTTACACTCAGCACATCCAAGGAGTAAAAAACCCAAAGAGTGTATCCAGAGGAGGCCATGAAGATGGTTTGAGGGCTGGAACACTACACTTATGAAGACAGGCTGAGAGTTCAGCCTGGAGAAGAGAAAGCTTCAGGGAGCAGCCTTCCAGTAATTTAAGGTGACTTACAAAAAATCTGAAGAGGATTTTTGACAAAGGCATGTACTAACAGGACAAGGGGGGAATGGACTTAAGATGGAAAATGGCAGGATTAGATTAGATGACAGGAAGAAATTCTTTACTTTGAAGGCAGCGAGGCACTGGAAGAAGTTGCCCAGAGAAGCTGGGGATCCTGTTCTCTGGAAATGTTCCTGACCAGCTTGGATGGAGTTTTGAGCTGCATGGTCTAGTGGAAGATGTCCCTGCCCATGCCAGGGTTGTTGAAAGAGATGATTTTTAAGTTCTTTCAAACCCAAAACATTCTGTGATTCTATGAAAAAAAATGTTCAACAAAACAAGTAACTTTCAAAATTTCCTTCAGCAGCCTCTTAGGAAATCCATTACAATAAGGTTAAAGTCAGAAGATGTGGTAGAAAAATGAAATATTATGTTATCTAGATTAAATGCACACATAAAATTTAATATCAGAACAAAAATTCACTAGTGAAAATGTAGTTTAGATGATCCCATTTTCATCTGAGTTAGATCATCATCATAATTTTGAGTGTTTACTTTTCTTATTTGATATTAAATTGTGTCCAGTCATATTTCTTTTGCTTAGTGCACAGGATCACGAAAATATCAGGATAATTTGCAGTGGTGAAATTTACTGAACCAAAGGTAAAACAAGATGTCTTTGAGCCCATGAAAACTAGGTTTTATTGCAGTATAATCTAGAGTATTTTTAAATTGATTTTTTATATTGATAATCTAAAGGGTTCAGAAAGTGGCTTAATAAGAACATGGAAGAGAGATACAATGGTGGTTACTAAATATGCATATAATAAAAGGTCAGGAAATTGCTTTACCTGAAAACTACTAAAGTTTTCAGCTGAAAAAAAAAAATACTGGGGTGTAAGAGGATGAAATCTGTCATGTGTTCCCATTTATTTCCCTAAGTGCCTCTTGACTGAACACTCAAAATGGCAAGACAAAGATTAATGCAAAAAGATTGATAACAATTGCCTTTCCTTTTTCACTCCCTCCTCCTCCCCTTCTCCTTCTGGTGAGTTTTGGCATCTAACATTTGTTGTAGTCAGGTTAGCAACTTTTTTTATTTGCAATGAACTCCCAAGTTCTTACCAGATGCTGAAACTATGCTTAATCCAAAGCCTCTTCCAACACGTCTGTAGAGTCCTCTGCCTCACTCTGCAGTAGCTCAGATTTTCACTCGGTATATTAGATTGCTTCTCCTCCTACAGGGATTTTCTCCTGGCCCAAGCTTCTTAAGAAGCATAGCAGAAATGGAGAGTGAACAGAGAAAACTTACAGTCTGTATCACAATAGAAAGATAAAAACCAATTTTTAGAGTAATGCTCTTATTTCAGAAGCGTCTGGGATGGTATTATGAACCTATCACTAGTGTGACACTATTTTTTCTCTGTCCTGATCTTTAGACCAACCTACAGTACAGTAATATCTTGTACTTCTTCATTAGATAAAAAGGATAAATTTGAAGGGGCTCAGAGAGCTGTATAAGGTTGGAGGTGGTCTTGGTGGAGGTGCATGGTTGTTCAGAATCAAAGCTGTGTAAAGGATTGAGTAAATGCATCAAACCAACCTGCTGATGTCATTAGTATATCTGGGGAATTCAAATATGAAATTCAAATGCATTTCAGCAACAGAGAACATATCACTGGTGTAGCTTTATGACCTGTTTTATATAGAAGCTCATAGAGATGGTTATAATCTAAAGTAGATATAGTCAAAAAGCTCTTCAAAAATTTTTTTGAATACTAGACATATCATTGAAACATTGACATTTCAAAAGTGGGAAGAAGATGACAACAAGCCATAATACCGTAGAATCATGGAAATACAAATCCCTCCAGAGTTTATTAATCTTCATCTTTTAAAACTATGTTCAAGTGACCCCAGCTTCTTTCACAGACAGACCTCTAAAAATCTTCACTGAAAAAGATTTTGAAACTTCTGTGTAAATAAAATATCCCAGTGCACGTCTGTCTTTGGAATGAAAATATTTTGCACGACATCTAAATCAATATTGATGAAAATTAAAATAATAAACTATTTTTGTCACCCTCTGGCTTTCCAATTTTTTTTGCACATTTCTTAACCTGCTTTGCCCCAAAGTGTTTATCAGACACTCCTTAAGGCTTTTTCAGTATCAAAAGGAGTAGAATATTCATCTCATGTCTTATTTATGACATTCTTTTTAATATATTTCAGAATTTTATCTAATATTTTTATTGGCATCACATTGCTTATACCTCTTCAATTCGTAAGCCATTTTTTTAAACTGCTTATTCATTTAAGCACCATTTTACATTTATGATCTGGATCTATTCTTCTGTAAGTGTAGAACATAAACTTACTTCTACAGAATTTATTTGTCTCGATATCAGGCACTTTCCCAGAGTCATTCTGACCCAGCACTTCAAAACTCAAGGACTTTAACTGGAAGGATCTTGTTGTTGGTTCAGTGATAGACCACTTTTTAGTGATTGACCCTGCTTTAGTGATGTCTTCTGTAAAGATGGAATAATGCTAATCAGGAAGAAGGATTTGTTCAGGGACACCTACTTGCAGAACATTCTGGAATAGCAGTGTTTGCCAAATCCTATAACATTTGGACCACTTGACTTGTTTTCATTTCAACACACTTGTTTTCTACACAATCTTTTCCTGAATGCTAATTATCACTTTGAGCACTTTTATTAATTTTCAATTAGACCTCACTTTATTGTTACTACAATGCATACTAAGTTATAAACATTGTCTATTTTCAATGGGTCGTAAGTGTTGGTATTAATTTGATATTAAGCTGATAATGCATTATTCATTATATCCTGTCAACAACTATAACTTGCATATGAATATTCTTTTCTACTATCTAGAAAATGTGTACAAATGCAAAGTAAGTTCAGCAGCATTGTCTCTTTAAATGAAAAATATTAACTAAACATAGAATTGTTTAGAAATTACATATCTGAATAGCTTTTCAATAGGCATTGGACAAAGTCTTTTAGATAGTAGTTTTATATGTTTTGTTTGTTATTGTTACTGCCAATTTATCTGTTGCAATCTAGTAATGAACATGAAAGTTATCTAAGTTTCAACAGTGTATTTTCTATTATTCTATAATTAGTATAAAAACACATACAGCTTGATGTCCACAACCTTTTGTTGAAATATTACTTTTTTTTTTAAGACAATGTACACGTGGCAAGGATATGAGACGAAAAACACCAACTGTCTCTCGCTTTACTTCATGAAGATTTCTAAACATTGTTTATGGTTAAGCCAGCAGGCTGATTCTGATTCCAACTTCAAAATCACAGACATTAAAACCATAAACTTTCTTCAATCATCTACTGTTGAGTCAATAGCAGGTGGTAGCTCAAGTACTGCTAGAAAAAGTCTGAATGCTAATAAGGACCATATGAATTAAGATGAATTCTTCAAATTTCATACTGAAACTGTTCTGTAGACTAGGAGAACCATCCTCATGCCTTCAAAGTCCAGCCAAATCCAACCCCACAGAGTTATAGAGAGGTATATATTGCTTCATCATTCCTGGATGCCCACACTCTGCAACAGAACTGCGGGCTTAGTGTGGGAGTTTTCATCTCAAACATCATGGGTCCATTCTATTTTTATCCAGTTAGCAACACCTCACATTTCCAGAGCTCAGAACATTCATTAATCAAGATACATTTAACCCTTGGAAGATCCACAGCCTGAGTTATGAGTTTATCTTCTGGTAATTAGGAGAGAGTCATGCATAACTAGGATCCCTCCTGAGAAGAAGATTTGACTTTGAAAATTTCAACTGCAGAAAACTAGTGCCTGTAAGCAAGGTTTTAGTTTCTTATAAACACGAAAAGTATTAAGTTAGATTTAACATTACATATCAACATAATTAAACCTAATATTGCATCCACAGTGTTGTCTAAATTTGCAGTAGAACAAAACATTGAAACCAACTCAGCAGCACTTGTGGCTCAATGCTTTGCAAGTTGTCCTTATATAGCAAACTCTCAATCACATTTAATGTTATTTACCATGCATAATGCTTTGAAAAATTCCATCTGGGCTGGTATGCAGCAAAGCATTTCTTCAACAATCTGGGATATAAGAGATTTGTGAAATCTGCTGTCAGATCACTTTCTGGACCAGAATTTAGTTGAATTCCTTGTCTCAGTTTTATTTTTACTGACTTCAGTGTCTGGGGATCAGATCGAAGGCTCTCTATGGTTGCAAAATAAAGACTAGGGCTGATATTATCATCCTCTGTCATGACAGCAGCTTTCAACAGAAATAATAAAAAAATCTAGAAAACAGACTATTTTCAAGATCAATTCATAATTAAAAAACATTACTGCAAGGTATTTATTTGCTTCTCCAAGCACAAGATTATTTTCATTAGTTTTGTCTTACTTAAATTAATAGAAACAGATTCAAAAAAACCCAATAACAAAAAAAATCCACCACCAAGAAAAAAGACCTGTGCTCATGAGATTGAAAAGCTAAACACTGTACAAGTGTTAGCTGTAACATTTACTCAAGACCAGAAATTCTTAAGCCCTACAGCATTGAATGTAATTTATAGTTATGTAAAGAGTTATGTTCTTGTCCAGTTATATAAATTTCTTTGGTAGTCATCAGATGGCAGATTGTTCTTGGAATATCTAATGTGCTGTAACTAATATATATATTATTTAGATTCATTCCAACAAATTAAAATTTTACCTTCAACAACAGTCAACACAATCATCAGTCCAGACACAGTTCTAATAGTGTTTTTTAGAAGGCAGGACAAAAACCAGGTTAATCCTGTCTTGTTCTTTCACTCCATAGGTACACATTTTGCATTCAGTATATGTTTATTTCATCTAGATATTTTCTAGTTTGCATATAAAAACTGGACTATGAAAGACTTTTGAAAATAAAGATATATCTTCTGCTTCTCTTGTATTCACAAGGCAATTAATCTATCATAAAAGTAACGGTGATTCATTTGTTAGCGTTTTGTTGAGCTCTCCTGTGAAAAGTGTTTTGTTTTGCACAAGGAATTTGAAGGTAAAACAAGACTTTTGGTTAGGATGTTTACCTTGGAGGTCATCTGGAGCACTTGATGTTTTGGTTGTTAGATGAAAAATTTACCAAAAATAATTGAAAAAAAAATTAACTCTGGAACCCTACATTCTGTCCTAATCACAATAATAAAGTTTTTAGTTCTTTGTCTTTAGCCCAATGAATTATTAATCATTTTATCCCAGATAGAATTGCATAAAAAGGAGAAAACTACAAGTCCCAATCCCCTTTTATTCTGCCACCTCATTCTGTTTTTACCCTCAAAGTCTACATATTCTTGATTTGGACAAACTTCTGAGAATTGTGAAACTCAGCACAAAAATGTGCATGTGGTGAGATAAGAACTGAGAAGGTTGTCTGTCAGAAACAGAACCTGCAAAAGTTGACTTTGACAATACAAGGATTATTCTTTATGCCTTTTATGCCTTTAGGTAATAATTTAACCACCACTCTCTGCTTTTAGTTACATAAACAGAAGAAAGTGGTGACTCCGGCACTTAGCTTGGTATGCAGGAACTAGTTAGGAGTGTGAATTAAGATATTTCTATTCATCGTCTATTTATAAAGTCTACTGATCTCTACAGTTGCCAGTTACTGTTTATTGTGAGTCTCATTCTGAAGAATGCATTTTTCCAAGCACGAATTGTTTGGAAAGTGGGCACTTAACGTACCATGGAAGATGCTGAAATCATAGTCATTAGACAATGTACATTGTGTTGCTTAAAGCCTCTACTGGAACTATTCTTTGGCCTGTGCACCATTTAGAGTTGCAAATCTCCTTGGATGAATTAGTGATATGTGCAATAAATACGTGTCTAAGAGAGTTGCTGGAATATGAATATGGTGCCTCACGAAGATGCACTAATTCATCTACATTTAAGATTAAAAGTTTGAATTTTACTCTAAAATTTTGTTTCTCTTTAGAGTAATAATTAATGTCTTAAAATCAATATCAAATAAGAATTCATTTAAGTGTACTGTTGAGATTCATTACAGATGGATTAAAATTATCTGTTTTTGCACGCTGCACACCTAAATAATCACTGAAATGTCTTTTGGCCTTTCTTGTTTTTAATGCCTCCCTGTCGAATAAATGATCATTGCAAGTCTTTTTGCAGAAAATTTGTCTTATTTGCCATGTGATTAATAGCTCTTATTATGTTTTTGTAATTCCTAAGGAAAAACTCAGACTACTAAAATTATTTGCTTGTCAACAAAATGTTTTTCAAACTACCAGCAGTTTTCTGTGTTTCATAATGAACTGCTCAACACTGAATAGCACCACAGACAAGTAGGTATTAAAATTTTATCTCTGATGCAGCCCTTTTTCTGTCACATATAAAAATATTTGGTGGAACACAGTATAGGATGATTAATTCTCAAATACCACATTCTTTCATGCTTCCTATTCTCTCTCCATCTCCTACTAGTCTCCTGACAGATACCTTTATTACATTATATTTTTTGCTTTTTATTAATATTTTAAAATCAATGTACAAATTGTTTTTAGAAGAATTTAAAATCTTTGAGATTTAAAAGATTTGTGCCCAGCTAAATGGAAGACACAGTGCAGAACTGAATACAAAAGAAGTGCATGTTTCCTCTGTTGAAATGTAAAGGTTTCAAATCTGATTGCTTATATTTGAGGTGGTAATCCAAACTGCTCCTGCACTCTGTAGCTAGAAAAAAAAGCACTTCTGTAAGATTCATTGCACTTTAAAGGACACTTCTCCCATACATCTGATAAATCACACTCTGGAAATGCCTGACTTTCTCCACCAATTACTGAGAGGGCCTAGTGCAATTTACGTGGAATAGATGTCTGATGACAGATATGCACAAGTGGTCAGATGCATCCTCTCCTATGAATCTGATTTTGCCATAACTGACTCAGAGGTAGAAAAATATATGCTTTGGAGGTTGAATGTGTTTTCTGTAATATTCTTCTCCATATATAATATTGTAAATAAATACTGTATTAAAAACAGTCAGAGTACAACTCTGTAAACTGAAATATGCCTTCCTGAAATTCTGCTGTAATACAGAATGCAGTAGGAAAAAATATGCCCTTCTAGAGGATAATTTTTTTAATGTACCTGTTTGTGATAGGGCTGTTGGGTAGAAGCAAGCAGTTGATGAGTTATCATCCTCTGCTTCAATGCATGTCAATGTATTGTAAATAGATCACTGCACAGCAAAATGAATTAGTAAGGATGTTGCAAATGTGTGCCTGGCTAGCACAGAAACTCACATGTGTTTTTCATTAAACACTCTGTTCCTGTGGTGCTAGGTAGAAAAGGAGGAGGCTTTTTTTCAAATATTAAAATCAGATATATTACTATGATGAATAGTCAACTGTAAATTGTCCTTGAATGAGATAGAAAAGCCAGAGAAGTCAACTTGGTTCCAAGCTGAGGTATCATTCAACACAAAGCAGCTAGAAGTGCAGGACTTTGAATACTTCTTTAAGGTACTATAGAATCACAGAAAAAATAATCTTTATGAGATTTTGCTTTTCTTCAAACAAAATAATTTTGTCATCTGCAGAACATATTCACAGACAAGTTATGCAGATTCCTTAGTGATTTAGTTCACATCCAGCAGCTCCAGAGCACTGTCATAGAGAAAACACTGTCCCCATATCCATAAAGGGATGTCAGGTAAATTTTTCAATGCCATGAAATCATAAGAACTTTCTCTGGCACAGCATGCCTCTTCATCCATGCTGCTGGAAGGCTTTCTTACCAAAGAAGAAGAGTTTTTTCTATTTTGGTGGATGGAAGAAGAGTGTGATTTGTATCAAGATCTTGAACCACGCTAGTGCTTGTCAGGAGAGAGCTGGGTGAAACAGACTGCATTTTTAAATGTAAGCATGTTTACCTGCTGCTGTAGAAATAGTTCCACATATAAGATCAAGACATATGGGCCCTTGGAAACCAAGTGCTTCTAGGGGCATGCAGCTGGTCAGTACTGAACTCATGCTAATAAGCAATATAAAAAACCATTACGTGACTATTGTGGGGAGTTTCAAAAAGAATTCCAGACTTGAAAGATACAAATTACTGCCAAACTGCTGTAATCAAAGTGAATTACAGCTAGTACACAAGGGAGCAGGTATAAAAGGCTTTCATAAAACAAGCTACAAAACAGTTCAGAGAACTTAATGGAACAGTCTATACTTAAGCTGAGCGAGATGAATACTTTCAGACCATGTCTGAAATCTAAATGGGAATTAAATATATATATATATATATATAAAAGGGAGAGAATAGTTTTAAGGAAGTAAAGGAGGAATAATTTGTACATTTCCAAGCATTCCAACAAGTGCTATTGAAATTCTGACACTATTTCACTGTTTAGAGACCCAATCAATTTCTAATCATATGTACTTAAAATATTCCTTAAGACAAAGAAAGTGAGTAACACAATCTTGATTAATGAGAAGCTTATATTGTTTAATCAGCCCGTGTAATTGCTGCAGTAAGCACAGTGTGCCTGGCTGGCCCTTGCACTGGCAGCACTTCTACCTTTTCAGTGCAGTTCCTTTGGGTTTAAACCAAATGGAACTCTAGACTATATGATACTACAGACCATAAAATACAATGATTAAAATATTTATTCAAATGTTGGAAACAAATAATTCAATTTCTTGCAGCTCTTATTTCTTCAGAAAATACTGAGGGAGAAATGTCACACATCATAGTAAAATATTACTGAACAGGAAGTAGAGGCTCTGAGGTGCAGTACTATTATGTACTTATTTATAAATATCTCCTTATAATAAAGCTCTTAGTTTTCCAGATTTAAAATGTAGTCTGATATCAGTGGTAACAACATTAAAAAATTAAAGATCAAAAAAATAATTCCGATTTCCAGTCTTAAAAAAAGAAAGCAAAAAAAAAAAAAAAAAAGAACTCTGAATTATTAGTCTTCAGCAGAGAAATTATCCTTTATTTGACACTTGTAAATCAAGGGGGTGGGATGGTTTGGAACTGTGGAATTGGCAAAATGAAAGCTATTCATGGACCCTTGACAGAGCAATGTTGTGGTGAGGAAAATTTCTCTTCTGCAGATTTATATCCTAAAGGTAAAATCCTGAAACAGAAAAGAGGGGCAATACTTCAGATTATTACAGCAAAATTAAACTAAACTAATGCACCAGAGACATCATCTGCCTAACTATCTTAAATCTGAATTGAGTGATTTATTTCATTTAACTGCCTAAAGGATACACATATATTTTTGAACTACTTGGTCTGGGTCCATTTCATATTCGAGACAAACAGATCAACTCAGTCAGACTTGAATGGACCTAGTTTAGATGTTAACTGTAGACTAAGATGAAACATTGGAAAGCAGAACCACAGTCACAGTCCCAATGGCTGAGGTTGAAAGGGACCTCAGGAGGCCATCTAGTTCCCCCCCTTCTGATAAAGCAGTTTCACCCAGAGTAGGTGGCATAGGACCATCTCCAGGCAGATTTTGAATAGCTCCAGAGAAGTGACTCTGAAACCTCTCTGGGTAGCCTGTTACAGTGCTCGGTCATCCTCACAGTAAAGAAGTTTTCGTCCTGTTCAAATGGATATTCCAATGTTCCAGTTTGTGCCCTTTGACCCTTTTCCTGTCACTGGGCACCACTGAAAAGGAATCTGGCCCAGCTCCCTCAGACTCTCCTTTTAAGAGACATACTCCTGTCCCGTCATCGTCTTTGTAGATCCCCACTGGGCCCATGCCTGTAGTTCCTTGTCTGTCTTGAGCTGAGGAGCCCAAAAGTGGACACAACACTCCAGGTGTGGCACCACAGGGCAGAGCAGAGGGGCGGGATAACCTCCCTCTATATTCTGTCAATGCTTTTCCTCAGCGTACTGCTTGGCCTTTTTGGCCACAAGGCACGCTGCTGGTTCATGGCAAACTTCTTGTCCACCAGATCCCCAGGTCCTTCTCCTTTCCTCTGCAGAATGCAAAGGTTGTCCATACAGGCTACTCAGGTATAGGAGTATTCATTTAGTCAGATCACTACATTCTTTGAAAGACCCCATCTAAACCAAAACCACTGAAAGGATATTATTCATACTATAAGAAGGCAAGAAACAAAAGCTGGTGGCATTTTCTAGTATATGTTTGATAAGAACCTAGAACAATGACATTTTCTCACTTAAGCCTCATGTGAAGGTTAGTTTAATGAGAATAAAATTAAAAAGTAATATCATGCGCATATGATATAGATACTTAAATTCCCTAAGAAAATGTCTTTACTTTGCTGTGAACATGCATTTACTTTTGTTCATGTGTTTACTTTGACGTGCACAACTGTATGTAATTTCCTATATGAAATTTTCCATTTTATCTAGGACAAAAATTGTTCAAACTTCACTAAAAAATACTTTTTTCCCTCGGTTTCTTTTGAAAGATTTTATCTAGGAGGCTTAATCATCTGTCACTACAAGGAAGAAATGCTAGCACTGAAATATTGTTAAATTTAATTCCCACTGTAGCAGTTTACTGAAACATATTGGTCTTAGATAGGCACTAGTTTAAAATCTGAAATGGGATTCTGGAATAAAAAATAATCAAAATATAGTTCTCTTATTATTTTCTGAGTTGTGCTTAGAGTGTAAGATAAATATATATTTATTAGATTTGGAAAAATAGAGAGTCTTTTGATTAATGGTCAGATGAAAAGAGCTTTTGAAAATATGGGAGTGACAAGGTCACTTGTGCTATACTTATTGAATAACCTATCTGGGTAATGGGAGGAAATGCTTCTATCTACAGAGTATTTCCAGTGCCAAACTACATTAGATGCAATAACAGGTAGCAAGGGGAGGGCAAAATTTGTCAAGAAAATGAGGCAAGTTTGGACAGAAACCAAAAGTCAAGATACAAGCACTATAATTAAACAACTGATTTATTTTACAAATTCTATTTTTAAGAAGATTTAACAAGATTTTCAGCAAGAGACAAGACATGCTTGAAACAAGACATTTTCAAACAAGGACATAACCTGAACAGCTATAGTTTTTATATTGAGTGGGAAAACTGTAAGAAGGAACTAAATTATTCTGGTTTTGCCTTGTTACTCTCTTCTCTGACCTCAAGCACTCCTCTCCCCACCCCCAGTATCTATTAAAAATTGTCTTTGAAAAACCAAAAACCTATCTCTTGGTTCCCTCCTATGGAAATCTTAGACAGGAATGACTTGCTTTTAAATGTTTGGGAGGTCTTCGGAATAAGATCAGAACCTGTATGATCGTAGTGGTTCTTCAGTAATCAGCTGAGATTTGAACATTTAATCAACTCTCAGAGAAAAAAATTCTCTCTGTAGATGGCATTTAAAAAATATTTTGCTCAAAAATTTGTTTCATGACTGAACTTTTAAAACTTTACTGTAGAATAACTTTTTCTGGGGTTCTCAAGTGTTATGACCTCACAAGAGCCATCCATTTCACAACTGAGGAAAGTTTACACAGCACAGGTCGATTTTCACCTTCTTCTATTTCTTCTTATTTACTGGATAACATCCAAAAATACTCAAGTGAAATAAAAAAAAAAAAAAAAAAAGAAAAGCAAATTAAAAAGTCCTAAGAACTCACACAAAGTCTAATGCAATTTCATCAAATTGCCCACAGCTGAGTTCTGTAGTTTCCCCCTAATAATCCAGCTTCCACAGGCCACCAATATACAAATTATGTAGCACAGCAGTAGATCAAACACGGTTATTGGCAGAAGCAATGTTGGTATGTCAAATCCACAGAATTTAAACGTAGTAAAAATGTGAGAAGGATATCAATTTTGAGGGCTTACAGCCACTTCTAATAACCATCTGAAAGAGATATTTATGTTTTGTGATGTGAAATAAACAGAGAGGGACCATGAAGGAAAAGTTAATGGGGAAACTGATCCCTGGTCTCTGCTGAAATGCTTCCTTGCATCTTCCTGTGGAGTACATGGTTTTCCAGAGCACTAGATATCTTCTCTTCTGTATGGCATATTAATATTTCAGGAGAAGCTCTGCTTCAGCTGCTTTATCCAGACAATATATCAATCTAAATTGATACCTGACATAAATCTTGAACTCAGTTGAGTTTCACCAGATTTTATTTTACCTCACAAAATTCTCCTATCTTTTACTATGCTCTGAATCATCTTTAGCTATATTAGAAAAAAATCAAATAGATGATATTCAAAATAAAAGAAAACAATAGGGTAATTGTGTAGTATTTAATGATATACTTTGGTGAAACTTCCTGAATGTATTTCATCAATTGGTTTACAGCAAGTCTGCTAGCTACTAGAGAATTACATTCACTCAGGTTTTCACCAGAAGAAAATGGAATGTGAAATACCTGTTACCGTAAATCACAGATTTTCTAATGACACTAAATTGTTATTAGACTAAAACAGTGCTTAATTCTGGCATTCTGCTGGAGAAAATATGCTGAGTGATACTTAACCTTATCTTTGAACCTTCTTGAAGGTCATTGTCAGTGTGATTTAGGTTATTAAAAAAAACATATGATGCTTCAAAGTGCAAAAAAACTCAGAAGTAATTATGTTATGAGTGATTTTCCTAGAGTTATGCCTAATCCATACAAAATGGTTATTCTTTTACTTTGAGTATTTAAATTATTTTTATATTAGAAAATCACAACAACCTCCTGTTTATTGATTTAAACTACTTACTCACAAAATACAATTTTTGTACTGTTTTGGATTTTTTTCTAGATTAAGAATTAAATTTGAGTTGTATCAAAAGATTAATCCTACCACTTGGGTGATAATTTTATTCTCCATTATTTCAACATACAAAAAAGGCAAAAGATTTTGATATGCAACTTAATTTACCTCTGTAGGCATTTAACAGCTAAGTGAAGCTCTATGTCCACTGAAGAGCTTTGACCATATCCACCATCCAAGGAGCTTAGACCAACAGCAAGACAGAGAAATGGAGTAAAAACGTCACATTATTTGCCAGGAGGAAAAAGGTACACATGGAAATAATTAGAAGACAGTCAAAAGCATTTTACTTTTGACTTAGAATATAACTGTAATAAACCTATAATATATAGGTTTATTTTTAACTTAAACAGAAAATCCCAGTAATCTGATACAACACACATAATAATATTCTATCAAGTGTGTTTTCAACTATGTACCAGTTTACTTGTAGATGATTTTCACTACAACTACAATAGGTATATCTTGTACTTCAGGGAGATATATGTTGTCAGTAACTGTTGTGAAAGAGTAAATGTATGGCAAAACTAAATGAGAAATTATTCTCTTAAGTATAAAAATAACACATTTAGAAATTCCATTGAAAAAATTATTCTCTTGCATTAGGTTTCTAACAAGTGCTTTCTTATCTCAGAATAATTATATAATATAGAGATACTAAAGCTGGTAATTAAGTATAAAAGATTGCAGAAACAATTTTAAAGACCTTTTGCTAAAATAAGCAGATCCAAAATGGACATTTCTATATTTGAATTGCAAATGTCTTAACTGTTCCTGGCTGGTTCCAGGGATTATATAAAGAGCTCGACAGTCAAGCTTCTTAAGAACTGAAACAAGTGACTTAGGCACTTAATTGGGTCAAACAGGAACTCAAACTCTGAAACACTCTCTTGCTATTTGTTTTGATTATTTTTTTATTTTATTTTCTTTCTGGTGCAAATGGCACATTTGCTTTTTTCTTTGAAGAAAGAGCAAGAAAGAAGCTCCACACAAATGCTGTCAAGTCCCTGAGGACAGTAATGGGCATGACTGTCCCTGTCCAGCCTCTTTGGTGTCCTCCTCCACCCACCCACAGCCCAGCACTCCATTTCCTGTACTTACATTCCCTGTTTCCCTCAGAAGTGATTTCCATATGAAGGTCACACATCATGATTTCCTGTTTTGATCGTCTTTGAAAACTCCTTTATGGAATTCAATAGGAAAATTAACTAGTTTTTCAGCACCATATTATGCAATTAGCAGTTCCCTACATCTACTGCATTTTCAATACTGACAGCCTTTTATAAAACATTTTATCTTTCAATCTGCAAAGAGCAAATGCTTTTGCAGGGAAATTTAGTGTGAGTCAAATGGATGGCTGAAATAACAAGGAGAAAAAAACAGTACAGTATGCAAAACACTGTCAACAATTCCTGTGAAATGCTGAATTTTAATTACTATAACTAATTATAATACTGCTACATTTTTCTCACATTACAAATGTACACTGGGCTAATGTGGATGAAGATAAAGTCCAACAAGGAAACAGCAGCAAAAATAGAACAAAATCTCATGTTTATAGAGAGAAACAGGGAACTTTTCCCTAACCTTAGCTTTGACATCCTATTAAATGCCATGCCTTTAACTGAGTGACTAGTTCCCTTTATAGTCTAATACTAGTCCTTCAATGAATGGAGTAGTCAGATGAACTCTTGGTTTGTGATAAATAAGCATTTACTTAATAGCAATCTCTTTGAACTCTACTATGAAACATGGTTTATCTCATCATCACATTGCTCCCTCTTCCCTCTCTCAAATCATAACTTAAAATTACTGCTATGTTTTATATATATTAGTTTTGTTTTGTTCAGGGTCATTTAAAAATCAGTAAAAATCTCTACTAAAACAAATATCTCATTGCTCTTGATATTCTCCTCAAAAGATTAAGAAATCACTGCTACAAAAATAGTGCCTTGCTTTCCAAGACTTTTGTAAATATTGTTTTGCTGTGTTTTATCATTTCCTGCAGCTTTTCTCTATTTGGAAACAAACAAATTTTGGGTTTAGACATTGTTTACATATTTAGAAATGTCACTCTTTCAGTTATGTACTTTCATCACTTATTAAAAGTTGTATACTTTATGTTAGACTCATTCTATAGTATTAATATAAATTTCTTAAAATTATTTTTCTTCAGGTACATTTAATTCTTAAAGAATAGTATAGACTATTGTATCTATAATTTCCTATTTTGGAATTTAACCTTCAGGACTTTACTAATTCAGGATATTACTGCATGAGTACTTTTTGGATGAGCATAATCTTTTAAATTAATGAAATAAGATGGATTTTCTAGATTCTGTAGCAGTTTAGAACTACCTGGAAGGAAACATATTGCTTTTTAGGTAGTCAAAGAGAAGACAGACATCAAAACATCTGAATTCAAGACATCAAAACAACAAAACAAATATTTTTTAATATTTTTATTTTCATTCATCACTATCCTGCACTTTAAATTATAATTATGAGGAATCTTAAATGCAGGATGGTTTTATCAGCTTGATGTCTAGATTTTACCCATGTTCTTATGATGGTTCAAAACTGGAAGACAGTAATCTAGCTTTTATGTTCTGTGGGGAATCTGTTCCATTAAGTATTAATGGTTAATCTCAAACAGAATATATTCAGAAAGAACATCATGACCACGTTTGTTACCATTAAGAGTACAACAATTAATTTGTGACATTGTTAATGGGAAAGTTGGAACTGAGCTATAGTGTAGCAGAGAGTTATTTGGCAAGGCTTTCAAAACAGAGTAGTGAATTATGTACCAGGTTAGTATGTGGTGCTATGGACATTCTACTCCTCGTTTTCAATAGTTCTCTACTCCTAAGGCCAAAAAGACTTTAAAGTATATGGCTGTTTTACACTTCTTTGCTTTAGAGGGGCTGCTGTACACACAAGCCAGAAAACCAATGATGCAACAAAAGAGCCAATAAGAAATACTCCATTATCCTTGCCATGCTATGAGAGGCTGTGCTTTCAAAGGATTGCTTTTGTGCTGTCCACTTAAGAGGTCACAAGCAACACACATGGCAGTTCTGGGAGATGGGAAGACCTAGATCAAGTATCTGACTTCCTGGCAAGAACTCTGCCCAGACTCATGTCTAAGACTACAATGTAGGGAAACAAATACAACCCAAAGTAAGAGATGGAGGCTGGCCTTCACAAAGCTGGCAGCACAAGACCAAGGGAATTTTTAAACTCAGGTTCCCTAGACTTTGTTAAAAACAACAAAGTTTGTTTTCTTCCACTGAAAGTGTATTTCTGTTGAAGGAAGCAAACCCTTCCAGCTTTGTAGAGACTAGAAAGTTTATTTAAACAATCAATGAAGTACTGCAAATTGCTTTGGAGGAGGACAGAAAAATGGTGAAATATAAAACATATGAGATATAGTTATATGTTCAGAGTGACTCTTGTATATATGTATGTCATACTACTGGCAAAAAAAACCCAAACCTGTATAATTTCTTCCTCCATAGTGATGGATAATAATTTTCTAAAGCTGTTTGTGTCATCATCTGATAGGTGAACCTGGACAGACTTCAGAATTAATCATTCTCTTTATGTACAATCCTTTGATTAAAAAAATTGATGAGATCTAAAAAGGACTGTCACCATGTTGTGGTCTCAACAACATAACAATATTAATTTGACTGTGGAGCACAGAAATAAAAAGTCACTGCCTTGTTATGAATTGATATCTACAGCTATCAGAGCCAACTACAGAATTTTTTTCCAAGTGCTTGTGAAATGCAGGTCTTATGGACATATTTGATACAATTAGCAGAAAAATTTTGCTTTTTTTTAGACCTTCAATAGTAAAAATTTCTAAGGGTGTGTACTGAATCTAACTTATGTATTTAGAGCTCAAAATAATGTACTCCTAACAACGACATGAAATGTTCATGATGGCAGATCTGCACAATTCTAGATGTTTTGATTTCTCTGAAAAGTATTTTAAACTCATTATGGGACTTTTTTTAAGGATAGGAAGTTCACAAGCATTGGACTAGATTTCTGCCATTTAAAGCACACTTCCATGGTCTTTTAAAGGCCCAGGTTTGCTGAATGTACATAGAGCATTATTTTGCCAATCTCACAGCCCTATCTCTGCAGGATTTGGGGTCTTTTTGTCCTATAGATTGCAAGAAATCTATCATGTCCACAATTCTACAGTCTTGATTTCTCAACCTGTATCATTACTGCTATCTGTTTCCCACTAATAGATATGAGAGTCTCTCCCTGAAGAACAAAAATTGTAGTGTGGGTGGCTGTATTGCAGTCTGCAACATATGAGACGAGTGACGGGAGGTCATTACCTTAGCCTAAGGTAAGTGAAACAGACATTCCCTAAGAGTGACTTCAAAGGCTCAGTAGAAAAATATTCTGGTTGTCATTGGTTGGATTTACAATTTATTATGATTTCCCCCTACTATAAATGTAGTTCTTTTTTTCTACCTGTCATTTCAGCAAGCATAGCCTGAGGTCAGGTTTTCTTCTTCTCATTCCATCTGTCAAGTATATGGGGCCACAATCTCTGCTTGCTGAAGTTTTTCAGCAGTGCAACATTATTTGATGATTTCTGATTTATGCTATTAGAGTTTTACACTACAGTTTGAGGTCCACTAAGTTGAACAATGACCACATGTGCATTTTTTCCACTGCTGGTGTTTAACCGTGCCCAGGAAAAGCCTCAAGTTGTCTCTGGAATCAAATGGACAATTTAGTTCTTGTAACTGGCATTCATGAGGAAAAGGGAAAAAAAATAAAGGAAAAGGAAAAGGAAGGCTGAGAAAATGAGATCATGAAAGACTGAAGCCACTGAGAGAGAATCCCAAGATGTAAGTTTCATAATCAAAATCCAGACCAGAACACTGCCTTAAGGAAGCAGACAATAACCAAGATGTCTTATAAAAATGAGAAAAATATTTTTCCTTCTGCCTTTGATTTTCTGTGACTAGCTTAATGTCTCTTTTCTACAGTTCTCCTCCTATTGAAACTTCTATTTCTTAATCAACCTGGGAAAATAAATCTGTAAGAAAGGAACTCTCAGTCAAGAAGATTTCCAAATAGCCAAATACTGGTATTCTCTCTCTATATATATATTATGGTGCTTTCAAAGAACTGGCTTGTGACATCTTTCATAGGAGAGCAGGGCTAGAAGGAATGCAACGTGTAGTATTCAGGAGATGGGGAGGAAGCAGTTTTGTGCCCTTCTCTCTCCCATGAGAGTGTCTCAGAGGGTTCCTGAGCTGTATCAGATGAAGTATGTCTCTACAGTCCTTTAAACAAAAGTAAGACAAATTACCAGACATGACTGCATCTCTTCCTTGCCATATCAAAGCAACAAAAGGGTGCTTGAAACTGTGTTAACCAAGCAGTATTTGCATCCATTAAAATAATCATAAGCTGCTGATAGTATCCATCAGCACTCAGGTCAAAGGGTTATTATTGAGAAATGTCTGCATGCTCCCTCTACTCATCTGATCGAGAGCCTCAACAGGACCAAAGTTGTACTTTGCAAATCACTGGTTGAAACCTCTAATACAATAATTCAAAAAGTCCAGATTTCTTTAAAAACAAAACAAAAAAAGAAAAGAAAAGAAAAAAAAACCCAACCAAACAAAAAAACCTACAGGTGAAAAAAAAGTGGTGAGTCTTCTGATGGTGGATTTGGCTGTGTGCAATACTGTTCAGAAAATGCTGTGCCTGCTGTTTTTATAATAGGATGACCTTTTCCACTGCAAAGACACAGCCATCACAACCATTAGTAAAACACTAATGAATAGTCTCCTATTCAAACAACAGCAGCAAAGCAGAAATCTCATATATCCTATGTCCCTTTCACTTCACTGAAGGGTGAACTCTTAAACCTCATTGGAAACAGAACATTTTGATGAGAGGAATAGCAGCAATGTCACACTGCTGCTATTACTGCTACAATTTTCAATTTTCTGGCTTTTAATGTTGGTTTGGTTTTCTTTTTTGGGGGGGTTGTTTGTTTTTGGCTTTGTTTTTTGTTTTAACTGTGAATATGCTTAACACATCTGTACACAATTCACTATTTGTGTTCTTACTGTGCCTAGGAGCCACGATCTAGGTTAAGGACTCATCAACTTACCTAATATTCAGCTGTGAAGATGAATGACCTTGATTGGTCTTGTTCTGCCATTTCTAATGTCATGGCTCTCTTCTGTCAGACTTTGCCATTTCTGAGGGCTTTGAACCCTCAACAGGTGATATTAGATATCTGCTCAAAAGTGGTAATGACTTGAAATGCTACATTATTCAGACTTCCACTTTTTTATGACATGGGACATAAGACACCGTAACCAGATTTTAGAGATGAACATCTTATTCTTACCTCAGTTGATAAAAGTCGAGTAATATACTTAGTTTGCGTAAAGTCTGGTCAGCCAGAAATTGCTGTAGATTTGGCTGTATATAGAAAAACTTTTCTCTATAACAAAAGTACTGTGCAAAACAAGCTACAAAAAAACCCTCTCCTTTTTGAATTTTCACTATTGGTAAAGAAGAGTCTATAGTAAAACATCTATGTTATAGGAGCTGACTGTTTGTAGGCTCTGAGGTTTTCTTCAAACACATTTCTTCACTTAATGAGATAATTCTTAAACTGGAAAAATTATCCACCCGATTAAGTCTGTTTATGTAAGCATATAATTTCACCTTACAAAGAAAATAGGAGGTGAGAATGAAAAGTGTATTTTCCAGGCTATGAGGTGATTTAAGAACCTAAGATATCCTCACACTGTAGTTAGGTAATAACTTTAGGAAACCCACAACTTGCAACAGCCTGTGGCTGACCTCTGCCCAAAATGTTGAGCTCCTCCCAAAAGAAATACAGCTGATCATGCAGGAGCAGCCATACCTGTGTTTTAAATATGGAAATTTTCCAGAGGTGGGTTTCAGACATCAATAATGTACAATAGTACACATACTAGTTTTTAACCTGTTAGAATGGATTAATAAAAATTCTGTACACTTAATGATACAAAAAAACCCCAACTGGTTAAATATTCAGAAGCATCATTCCAGATGGAGTCACAGGTTTTCAGAGCTGTCAGTGAAAAATCAGAACCCTTTTATTTATTTTTTAAGCATTTATTTCTATTCAGCTCAAATTTTAATATATATTTTAGTAATAAACCCCTAATAATTTGAATGAGAATCAAGAACCTAATTACTTGTGAGAGAATTAAATTTCTGATTTGCTTTTGAAAATAAATCTGAAATATTTGTAGCATAATATAATATAATGGAATATAATATATATTATGTATAATAGGTACTCAAAATTGTTACATAAATAGGGTGGTGTGCTATAACATGTACGTGGATATTTGAAAGCATTTTGAAGCTCAGAGGAAGTTATTCAACTTTTAACAGCTCGGTTACATGAATTCTTTCATTTTATTGACGCTGTGTTCTTTATCAGCTTTTTATCTCGTTTCTAGCACAACTGATATCAGAAGTCAGTACTGTAGTCAACTGGTTTAATTTGCCTATAAATTAAAGTGTGAAACGGATTTTAAAATTTTTGATTAAAAGCACTAAAGAATGTTTCCAGAAGGAGACAACTGTGCTAAGCTTCCTGCCATAAAGAAGTTTTATAAGTAGGTCATAAACCCCTGAAATTAAGTCAGAAATGCTGACAGACCCCAAACTTTTAGAAGCTCAGTAAGCTCCAGTCTAATCTTCTTCTCCCAGAGGGGGAAAATCTTTTTCTTGAGACTAAACTGTGGACTGTAAAATAGTTGTTTTGTCACATAGAGCTCTGAGTATACAGTAAAGAAATGTACAGCAAAAAAAGGAATGTGTTGTTACTATAGCAACTACAAGTCAAAAAGATATCTTAAAATATCCTTTTATTCTAAATTTATCCTATGAAACATTTCCCAGTCTTGCTTATTTATGTTACACAATATAGTTTTCATTTGTTAGCGTGGGTTGGATGAACTCTGAAACTACACTGGAATTACTGGAGGTAAACAGGTATGAACTAATGAGAGATTTGTCCCCAGTGGACCTTAGATATACTAGGGTATGGAAAAAATACATAAACTTACACATTGAAACCTTTTATCTTAGAAGCCTTATCTATTTCTGTATGCATGTGAACAAATTATTTTATATAATTCTCTTTTAAGGAAGAACCAGTTGTTTTATAGATTGTTGGGGTTTTTTTTAATGTTTCAAAATGATAGCATGATTGTTATGACCTTTATATGGAAGGTTTATATTTAGCACACAGCTTTCACAGAAGAAATTTCTGGTGTTTGCAAATTGTTTGCATATCTGGTATGAAATTTCTCAGTTGTGGAATTTCACTTTTACTTGTTTTCATTTCATAAGGAAAACCAGTATAAAATAAATTACTGTTAAACTTTTTTTTTTTTTTTGAATATTTCATACCATGAGCTACACATTATGAGAAAATCAAGGTCTTTAAACTTTTGTTTCACTTGTTTTACATGAAATAAAGCCAGAAGAGAGAATCCTGTTGTAGTGGTGAAGAGTAAGTAAAAAGTAACAAGACTTACAAAAGTCCATTGAGGCTACTTTGCAGTAGAAGTAACAATTTGTCCCTGATATACTGATTGTTGCTCTAGTACAGCCTCAGTACCATGGAAGTTTATTCTGTGCTACACTGGGGAAAAAATAAAAACTAAAAACTTTCAGCTCTACTGTGGATCTTCTTGAAGACAGGTTAACCAGCCAAAACTTTGAGATTTCATTGTTATTCCTTACAGATGCTGAAGTTTCATAGCCTTTCAAACTTGCTTGCACGTGTGTATGTATATTCTGGGTTTTTTTGTACTTTAATATTTTCACTTCACTAAATTTTATAGTATATTTCATGTTATAATAAAAACTATTTTCTGTTTTCCCATTTATTGGCCATGTAGACCAGATGTGTTGTTGAAGCCTGTCTCTTTGATGAGGTACCTGTAATAAAATGGAGATTTTGTGGTCTAAGCTTGATTAATAACAAAGGATGGCCTAGCAGGGGCATCTTTTAGTGAAAGACTGAGGATGGAATCAATTTTTAAAAATATAGTTAACAGCTTCAGATTATTTCCACTAAAAAATTGATGTAATACATTTAAATCCATCCATATTTTCAATACAAACAAATGTCTTTATTTCTTTTAAAAACTGTTGTGACACAAATTGTTTCTTTTACATAAGCTTGTTAATCACAATTATTTGATGTCCCTCTTAGGCTGTTGTCCTAGCAGCAAATCCACAAGGATGACTTCATATCTTTGTAGAACCTAAAAAAAACCATCAGAAATCCTTCTTTCCCTTCCATGGCCACTGAGAAATTTAGCCCTTGAATTACTGTCCTGGTTTCAGCAGCATTAACATATTTTTTTTTCCCTTCTTTACCCCTGTACCTGTAAGAAGTCTTTCTGATTTAAGTTATCCTGCTATTCCAAGTAACATAATTTTTATTATGGTTTTTAATCACCTTAAAGCAATTGCGTTTAAATTCTTTTGTGTTACATATTTACAGAAATTTCCTCTGGAAAAAACAAAGCTAACAAAAGAAGCACAGCCAAACACATATAAACATACACATACATACACCACACACATACATACTCCAAACAAGCAAACAAAAAATCTCAAAAAACAGTTTTCTTTCCTCCTGTGGAGGTACACAAAGTCCGAAGGTCAGGAAGTAGCAATGTGCAGATCTGTTCCCAAAGCTGTGTTAGTGAATTTTAGTGTCAATCTTGCAACAAGCTCCTGCTAGTATTAGAGAACAAGGCCATTACTTGCAGTCAATGCAGATTTCTCATGCTCATTCTGGAATATTCAAGACAGAAAACAAGACTAATTATCACAGAGCAGAGGAACAACTAATTCAGTGTGCAGTTTGGCCCCATACAATCAAAACTTGTGATTTCCCAGTCTTCCAAGCATCTCAATTAATGCTATTTATTAATTTCTTTAAGAATTTAATTCTGCTTTCATTCTCTTGTATTTATATTATCTACTTTATTTACTTAATTTTCTCTCTTTTGGCAGATTAGTCTGCCTAGAAAATTCTGACTGTAAAAGTATGATTAATATGCTATTAGATAAGGTAGATGCCCAGAACATCAAGAAATAATTGCAGATATATAGTATAACAAACAAACTCCTATTGCTATTTTGTGGTTTGCAGTGATAAGTATTAAAGATAATCCTGATTACTATCTGTGTATTGCAAACCATATAAAGAGCTTTGAGCAAACTTTCTGATAGAAAAAAAGGCTTAATACAGAATCTATAAAACATTAAGGAATATCCTACCATCAACAAGCTAGGTATGTTTGCAAATGAAATGAGAAACATAAAAATTTAAAGCAAGTAGTCATTCAGGATAAAAAAAACTGAGGAACGTAAGCTCATATAATATTAACTATAATTTTTCCTCAGACTGTTTTTAAAAATTGTGTCATCTGTAGAACATCTTCTACACAAATCATCTATTCATCAAATGAAATATTATTAATTGTTAGATACCATAAATAATAATAGTACAACATAACAGTTGTATGTTAAATGTCAGCAGAACATTTTCTGAAATCTGGGTGTAGCAAGCTTGCCATCTACTGATCAATAGAAAAGATCTTTGGTTATATGATGTTGTATGCCATATTATTTAGTTTGAAATTCTCTTTATATGATGAATCAGTACTTGTGTATTTAAATAAATCTGTTTCTAGTGCCTCTGAAGGTCAATACAAGACCTCAAAGGTATTGTGCTGGTGGATCAAAGATGAGTTCCTGATGTACTTGTTATACACATTGAGGAACTTTTTAGTAAAAGATATAATCTTTTTGAGTATTTGGGGAACTCATTTGGCTTCTTTTAAAGAGTATATTTCTAATTCACAGATGTTCTGATGAAGTTAAAATGCTATTTTATAACCAATATGGCAAAAGCAAATAAATATAATTTTTTATTTCAATTCTTTACATTTTACAAAGAGAAATTCACTTGTCCCATGCCATCTACCAGCTTTGCCCTCATCAAGCCTTGTCAGTGCATAGTAGGAAATTGCAGAAAATCCAGATGTCCAGAGTATTTGGTGTTATACTCCCCCAAGTTCCACTCAGATGGGTTTAGACGTGGAAGTTGAAATCCACAGTTATGTCATATGTACAACAAAGAAAAGTCTTCACTCTTTTGAAAGAGTCTGTCTTATGAGTTAGCCTAATAATCATTACTGCTGTGTAATTTTTTCCCTTTGCCACTCTCAATTAATTTAATTCACTGTAGAATTATAAAAGTGGATAATAAAGAATGAAATTTGACAACCTGTGACTAAGACAGTGATTGTACTTTAAACAGTGATTTTTTCGAAAAACAATAGCTTTTAAATTATTTGAAATTTTGTGGACCTATATTTAGCACACACTGCTTTCAGAATGGGTGAAACCATAAAACTGCTGAAATTTATGGACCAGAGCAAGATTGAGAGGAGAGAATATGCTCTTTCCTAGAACAAAAGAAAGTTTTTCTTTCAACCTAATTCAATCTATACAATCTAGACTCAGTAGAAGGTTATTTTTCCACACACTTGCCATGTAGATCACGTCTGTAACTTTTCTTTTTTCGATATCTGCCTTGCTCCCCTGCTGGATAATAGTCTCCTGTAAATTCATTATTTAAAGTTTTATTCTAATTTCAATTGTACTGGCATAAATCAGGAATTATTTCAATTCGGTTAAAGAATTTAAAATTACCTCTGTTAACTCCAAATTGAATTAAGGTGTTTTGCTGCAGAACCTCCTTTAAAGAGGACTAAGATTTTAGATTGCATGGGAGTATATCCTGAAGGCAGAAAGTCCCAGAGACAGAATGATTTGTAGAGACTAAGGTATTTCAAGAGATTTGTCTGCAGAAATCAATAAGCTTTGTCAAATAAATTTCCTAGCTGGCATTCAAAATCTCTGCCACAACTGCTGTACATGGCTTTGTTCATCTAGCAGCTTAAAAGTCTGTTCTTTGGGAAGGGGTAGAAGGAACTCTGCAAGGTTTGAGATTTTTTTGTTTTTCTTTTTCTTTTCTTTCTCCTCTTGAAGACTACATTTCTATATCTTTCAGAAGGTGACCTGAAAGTATCCTGTGTTTCTGGGACCAGATGGGTCAATCACTATTCTGGGAAAGCTCCCAGTCTGTTGGGGCAGATGAGTCACATCCCGCACATCAGCAGGAGTGCATCACAGATGAAAGCTACCCCAGATCTCTTTGCACTGCACCTCTTCACGAACACTGGCTCATCTTCCTCACCCACACTCCAGAAAATGCCAGGGAAGAGGTACCCGTGGCACAGCTCTTCAGCCTCTGCTTTTCTCTCCCCAGAATCCAGCTGGCCTCGTGGTCTTGCTGCCACCCTTGGGAAAGGCGATATCCTAGACAGCTGCCCCTAAAGCATCCAGAAAGGATCCACAAGATGGGAAGGTTGTCAGTGGAGGTGATCTGTGGTGGAACAATAGCACTATTATGTACACTGTCACCTATTCCATGCCTTGTGGAGTTTTTGAAGGAATTGTTTAGTTCACTACGAAAGTATATTTAATATGAATAATTGAAGTAGATGACCTTTACATCAAAGGAGAATAAACTAGTAGGGAGTCCTTAAAAAATCTAAGATTATATTTATGTTTCCGTAAATTCTGCCCCCAGAATCAAAGGAAATTCATAAGGGAATTCATAAGGTCTTATTGGAAAAGAAGGATTTACACATTACATAGAGCATATCTAAACAGAATGGCATGATCAGTCAGAAAATATTGTACCATCAAAATAATAAGGCTGCATGTGTTGGGAGAAACATAAATGAATGAAATTTTCTGCATATTTTAAACTATAGAAAGGTGATATGATTTTTGTCAACCTAAATTTAAACAGAATTTGATATTCATATGAGTTTAAGCACAGGAATCAGAATCAGAGAAATTGGGAAAATATTACAGATATATTTGATCTTTGAAAAGAAGCTTATTAAAAAAGGTCAACTTCATTTTTCTAAGAAAATATTAAGGCTTTAAAATAGGACAGCTAAGATGGAAAATAGCACAATGATAATTAAGTAGTAGATTCTAGTTATTTCTGCAAAGTTTAAATAGAAGATTAGGTAAATAAGGGATTTGGTACTTTAGCAAAATTGCTCTAAAGTAAACTTTTACATTGATTAGCATTATAATTCCAAATATGACATTTCAGTAATACTTACAAGAGCATATTTAATTACACTACTTATGTAGATATAGTTTCTTTAAGTTCTCCTTATGGTGTAATGCTACATGCAGGTCTGAAAAAATAAAATCTGGAGGCACCATTGTCTTTTCTCCAAGCTCAAGTCCAACTTCAATTATGAAAAAAAAAAAAAAAAACAAAAACAGGAGTAATTTATTGAATTAGTCCCTTGTCTCAACTGAATTTGATGAAGCATCTCCTTATTGCTGGAAAACTTATCCAAGATGGAGTTACTTGGAATTTGAGGAGAGTAGGGAGTTCAGGCAGCAGCAATTCATTTTGCTGCATTTTGTTAAGCATCGTTGCACTGGAAACCTTAATGTAAAATACATTAAAACATGCTTCAGATAGATTCAGCCTATCTGATTATAACCCTTTTTTTCATCCTAAAAATTTGTTTATAAATTTTCACAACTGATATATTAAGAATAACTGTAGTTTAACTGGAGTAGTTAGATTGAAAAAGTTGATATTACTCTTTTAAACATGATTTTTGAAGCCATTAACATTCTGCATGGTTTTAGTTTTCCACATCTAATTTAATCTGACAGCTGCTGGTATTATTCCTAGGAAATACTTCTTTCCTGCTGTTCAGTAAGAAAGATGAATATGTGGTTCTCTCCTTGCCTGTACAGTCTTATTCCCTGTGCTAAGTCTAGAAATTTACATCAGAACTACTCTGTTTTTTTCAAACATAACATGTGTTCATTTATTCAGTATAGTGGACTGAATCCACCACTGTTTTCCTGGCTTTACCTATCTGTAATTCATATAGAATTACTTTGAGGAAAGACACAGAGTAAACAAGCAGTAACTCAAAATCATTTTATTTTTAAAAAGAATAGCAGTAAGAAAGCATTCCATTAATCACTGCAAGAGGTAGTTAAAACTGATGGTTCTTATGAAAAACATAAATTTTAGAACTGGCTTAAGACCAATCTCTAAATAAAACAAGGGTGAGTGACAGATGCTGACCCATTCCCAAAGTGTTGTGCTGCTTATATTCGTGCAGCAATTGAAAATAACTCACACCGTTTCTAGAGCATGAAGTATGGACTATGAGCTTTTACAGCTCCTGTAAGTTATATCTGCTACTTCTAATCCAAAATCTATACTATATTAGTTTTCTTTTTCTCTTCTATTTTTTTACCAAGCTTTCTATTATAAAAGAACTTATACATTAATTACTGAATTATTTACAGGTACATGTTCCTTATCCTGTTAATTAATTAATGCAGTAAGGCATCCAATACCCTAGCCTATACCTAAACAAAATGAGACTAAAAGTGTTTTCTAGACAGAAGATACTCAGTAAATGTGACAGCAAACACTGAACAAAAATAGACCTACATTGTTTAATTTTCTGTGATTGTAAATATATATTTTTAGAAATCCTAGGGAAATCCAACACAAAATTTTGCCTTATTGCAAAACTGAAGTAGAATGTGTTTTTAAATTATTAACTAATCTAACTTTAACTAGTGCTAAAGTTCTGATATTTTTTTACCAATAAATTATCTACCATGCAAACAAAAAATGATAAGGTAAAGCCGTACACTGTGTGTCCAATTGTGGTGTATTTAGTGCAGATGTGTTTCTCTGTCAAATCAGGAGTTCATTATTTTAATCATATTTTTAAAAATGTACAATATGCTTTTAAACTGCATTTGATTTTTTATCTAAGGTTGTAGTATAATATTGGAGCACAGCAATTCCTGAGCTATGATGTCTGCATAAACCACTGGGATTAGAAATTGGTTCCTCAGTCTTTAACTGAGGCCAATCAGTCGTTGCCCCTTCGCAAATCACTTAAGGGTGTGCTCGATGTCCTGTTATTTAACTGTGAGGAGCACTAGTAAAAAACAGACTATAAGAGCACCTTCTCACTAAAGACTGATACTTTTGTTCCTCTTATGTACTGTTATGTACTAAAAGCCAATTTCTCTTCATTATCCAATAGCGTGTAAAGCATATTCTCAGTGTTTATGTAATTTGTTCAGTGTTTAAAAACATAGGCATTTGTGCCTTTTGGATGTGAAATAATAAATGTTTCACAAGGTGCAATACAGTATAAAATACTGCAGCTGATGTTGAGAAGGTTTCTGATTGATATTATTTAACTATGCTTATAAATAAACTAATAAACTATGTTTATTTTATAGATGTCAGATGTATGTTTGGGTGCCCAAGCAAATTTGTATGCTGTTTTTGGTGGAAAAAGCATTGGGTGAATATTGACCCAGAGAGTGAGTGCCTCTGGAAAGTCATTTTACTTTTTCCTCATGAACAGATGGGGAGTGAAAACAGAATCAATGACAGAGGGTAGTCATATTCCTAAGCACTGAAGTTTGTTGAGTCTTAATTTATAGTGGATAGGGAAACATCAAAGGACCAGCATCACAGGAGATCATTTATACTGCAAATTACTCCAGCAATTAATTACTGAAGACATTAAATATTGTCCCTTTTCCACTTTCTAAAATTTTGCTGTAGAAGCCTATTTGTCCTGCAGTTGAGCACCTGTTTCAGCATATATGGTTCAAACAGTATGTGTGCTTTTGTGTAATGAACAGAAAAATGAGAGGTTAAAGTGTGGTGGTGTTCGCAGGGGTCCCAGGAAAAGGGAGGAGATGAGAATGTTGACTTCGTGTTTCAGAAGGTTTGATTTATTATTTTATTATATATATTATATTAAAACTGTATTAAAAAATAGAAAAAAGAATTTAATCAGAAGGCTAGCTAAGAATAGAAAAGGAATTATAACAAAGGCTTGTGACTGACCAGTGAGTCTGAAACAGCTGGACTGTGACTGGCCATTAATTAGAAACAACCACATGAGACCAATCACAAATCCATCTGTTGCATTCCACAGCAGCAGATAATCATTGCTTACATTTTGTTCCTGAGGCCTCTCAACTTCTACTTCTCAGGAGAAAAAATCCTAAGGAAAAGATTTTTCACAAAACATGTCTGTGATAGTTAAGATTTTGTGAGATTAGGATTTTGCCTTTATCCCCTTATGGTCTGGAAGAATTAATAACTCTTCTTGTCCCATGAAAATAATCTCTGCTATTTTCCTTCCCACATTCTTGTAAGAGATCCAGACATTCCTGCCCCAAAAAATCTCTGCATGTGTGTAGGCACATGCATATCCATAGAGGAATATTTGCATGCATCATTTATTAAGCCCACATTTTAGGGGTGGATATTTCCCTCACCAATACCAAATTAATTTCTGATAGGTAGACACAACATTATATTGTGATATTTGGCATTTTAATATTTCCCATAGCTGAGTGTTCAGCTTCTGCCTAAAGAAGTTTCTTCCAGTTTCTCTTCAAATCCTTCTCAAAACATTTCAGTTTTATAAACAATAAGTAAAAATCCAAGTGTGACCATATTTGCAGTCATCTCATTTCCAACCCAGGTTTCAGTGCAATTTTCTTGTCTCAGTAATTGTTTCTAGTTAGACATGATGCAGCTGTAGAATGTCATGGGAAAAGCCCGACTAGAAGGAATACTTACATAATTAAAAGAGAGGAAAAAAAAAACCCAGGGACTGACATTCAACTTTACTGAGAGGCTCCCAAAACTTTTGTATTAACTTTGACACTGTGTTTATCAAGCTAAAACAATTCAACTTAATAAGGCAGACAATTTATGAGACAAGTTGCCTTTTTTAGTGCTGCTTTTGGTAGCAGTGCCATTTTTTTTTCCTCTAAAAGAGAATGGAAATTGATAAATGTAGATATGGTTAATCACTATGGGTTCATGGAATATTCTGCATTGAAGTAACACAAAGTAATAAAGTAAATGGATTCATTAAATACAAATATAATTCAAATCCCTAAAACAAACAGCATGAAACATTAGACAGAAAACATCCTGAGGTAATGTAACCATTATTAATTATCTTAATCAGTACAGCAGATAATGTAAATTTAATCTGAAATATTTTACTGACATTAAATATTATTTTATTTCTTCTCTGTTTTATGTCATCCTTCCCCAGATGGACATTCTGAGGTTCTATCTCTGTCACAGATCACACGATATTCTGAGTTGGAAGGAGCCCACAAGGATCTTCAAGTTCAACTCTTAAGTAAATGGTCCACACAGGGATCAAACATGTGATCTTGGCATGATTAGCACCAGTTGATCTAATCTCGGGATGTTGTACTCAGAGACTGAATGTGGCCCTGCAGTGAGGCTGGTAACAGTGATGAACATGCTAATATGTACTAATATTTACACTATTGGCTGGCACTGCCAACACTAATGACACTACAAGCTCAACTTCATCCATATTAACAAAGAGAGGACCTTCAAAACATTGATTGACACACATATTGTCTGTAAATGTAATTTATAAATGACAGTTTTTTCATTGAAATTTAGCCCTTGGAAGGCTTGGAAAAAATTCTATGAGCAAGATAATTCTATAACACTTCAAATTTTGTTATTTCATTTGTACATATTTTCAAAGTTGTACAGAGATTCAAATGTAACCAGAAAGAGATGGGATATGTTGCTAAGGATTCTTTGAGGTGCTCATCCACTGCCTTCACCCCCAAGCCCTGGTGAGTATCCATTTCTGCATAAATGGATTGTTCATCATTATATGACAACACACTTTTGGTCCTGTTTCATACTTCTTGTTCTCTTCCTGGCCAGAATATTCTTGTATCCAGCTTGAATACAATAATAGAAATTATTCTCCTCCCAAAATAAATTACAGCCTTGTTGTTTGGAATCACAACAAACACATCAAATTTCTTCAGCCAATTTGGAGGGTGCATTTCACTTCCTACATGAATGCTGTATGCACTAAAAAATCTGCATTCAAGCAACTCAAGTTTTATGCAATTAGCTTATGCTAAAATTACAGTTTACTGTAATTTAAATTTGTCTATGTTCCATTTGGGCTGTCCTTTAATTTGCATCTTATCCAGCGTCTCCCAATATTTTTAAAGGCACTATACCATGATTCATGAAGTCTATTTGCATAGCTCCTGTCCTTTCATCAGAGATCCTCTGCATCCTTCTCATTGAATCAGTTCTGCTACAGATGCTGATACTCAGACAGCAAGTCAGGCTAGGATTGATTATCTCTGTCTCAGAATATTCAAGTATTTGCCCTGTGTCTCCATGCTGGTTGATCAGGGACAGTGCACAGTCACCTGAGTTAGCCATGTAGGAAATTAATGTGGGCCTTGCAAAATAGTTTTTGGAAGGACTTGCTGGTGTTGGTTGACAAGAAGCTCAGCATGGCCCAGCAATGTGCACTCATAGCCCATAAATCAAATCAAATCCTGGGCTGCATCCAAAGCAGTGTGGCCAGCAGGGAGAGGAGGGGAACCCTCCCCTTCTATTCCAGTCTTGTTAGGCCCCACCTGGAGTACTGCATCCAGCTCTGGGCTCTGCAACAGAGGACAGACATGGAGAGAGACATCATCTAAAGAGCACCTGCAAGAGAGCTGGAGAGGGATTTCTTGCAAGACCACACTTGTGGTAGGCCAAGGACTACTGGCTTTAAGCTGAAAGGGGGCAGGTTTACATGAAGTATAAATATTTTATTTCCCTGCGGTGAGACACTCAAACAGGTTTCTCAGAGAAGCTTGGACTTGCAGCCTAATCTAGTGGATGGCATCTTGGCTCATGGCAGAGAGGTTGGAACTAGGTGATCTTCAAGGTACCTTCTAACCCAGACCATTCTAGGACTGTTTAAATCTTGTTTATTGCCTCATTCCTAGTGTGCTTTTATCTGACAGAGAAGATACTTAATAATTGGAACCAAAGCTTGTACATATATGCAAATATACATTGAAGGGAAGCTACACAGCATCTTTTTTTTTTAATTATCTGAAAAATTAAAGTGTTAAATAAATTTCATAATAACTTTTATTTGATTTTGATTAGATGTTCTAGAGATGCTCAAGCAATATGTTAATGTGATTTTCCCAAGACTGAAAAAAAAAACCAAAAAGAACTCATATAAAAATAAAAGAGAGTTTTAGCTAAGGACAGTCCTGGAAATTATTTAATAATTTTTAATATATTTATAACATGTCAACTCTTAGATTATTGATGCTTAAAAATAAATTTTTTTACTGCTTTCTGCCTTTGTAAATAACATATTTAAGATACTTGATTTTGTAATTTCAGCTTCAAAACATGGACTTTCATCTTGCTGTCTGTTTGGTCTGACTGAGATGGAGATTTTTGTTATTCGCAATATTTTTATCCCAGAGCAAATGCTGCATGTACTGTGGCCTTATTTCCCAGTGAGTGGAAGGACATCACCTTCTTGATGGGAAGTAGAGACATAGTAGGGAATTTCTGCCTGTTGTAATTGTGAAGGGACAAGGGGTGGATTGTGTGTAAATTGTCCACTTTTGTAGGCTCTGGGGTCAATGAGGAAGGAGGAGGAGGAGAAGGAGGTCCTCCAGGTGTTGGAACAGACATTCCCCTGCAGCCTGTGGTGAAGACCACAGTGAGCAAGGCTCTCTCCTGCGGCTCATGGAGGTTCACAGGGGAGAAGAAATCCATCTGTAGCCTTGGAGGACCCACCCTCGAACAGGAGGACGCCTGAAGGGGACTGTGACCCAATGGAAAGCCCACGCTGGAGCGGGTTTGCTGGCAGCACATGTGATCCCAGGGAGGATCCAGCCTGGAGCACTCTGCTCCTGAAGGACTGCTGACTATGGAGGGGACCCATACTGGAACAGCCTGCGAAGGACTGCAGCCTGTGGGAAGGACCCCTGTTGGAAAAGTTCATAGAAGACTATCTCTCATGGGAGTGACCCCACACTGGAGCAGGGGAAGATGTGAGGAATCATCCTCCTGAGGAAGAAGGAGTGGCAGAAACAGCTGTGTGTGATGAATTGACCAAAATCCTTTTTCTACACCCCCTGCACTGCTCTTAGGGAAGAGATAGAGAAAATTCAGAGTAAAGCTAAGCCTAGGAAGAAGGCAGGGGAAAGGTGTTTGTAAGATTTGGCAGTTTTTCTCATTATACTGCTCTGATTTGATTGGTGATAAATTCAGTCGATTTCCCCAAGATGAGTCTGTTTTGCCCATGATGGTCACTGGTGAGTGACCTCTACCTACCCTTATCTCAACCCACAAGCTTTTCCATATATTTCCTTTCCTGTGTCCAGTTGAGTAGGGGAGTGATAGAGCAGCTTTGATCAGCACCTGGAGTCCAGCCAGGGTCAACACACCACACCTGTAGTTACAAAACCACGTTGAGAATAAGGATGCTAGGTGAAAGATAGAGGAGTTCAAGATTTTCTTCAAAGCCAATGAAAGATTTTTGGGTTTCCACTTTTTTATTTCTAAGTACAAACAGCTCTCTGTGTGTATGTGTGTGTGTGTGTGTTTGAAACAGCTCTCTGTGTGTATGTGTGTGTGTGTTTGTGTGTTTGTTTGTTTGTTTGTTTTAAATTAATCCATTAGATAAAAGTCTTCAACTCTTTTTTACTGGTCTTGTAACTTGGAGATCAAAGTGAGCTCTTGAGTGATACAGAATCATAATTTATGTAGAAATCCTTAAATTTTTGAAAGCACAAAATGGACTATAAATGTTTTTCTCTCACTTAGCTTTGGGTATTAATATTTTATAAAATTTAATTATAATCCAGTATGAAAGATGTATTGACCTCTGTGTGACACCGGTTATTTTCAGAACAAACTGCATTGAAATGCAATGAGAATAAGAATGTGGTTTTGAGCAATAAAACTATGAAGAGAAATGATTTTGATTATACTGTGTTGTGCTGAAATTTGCAGTATCTAAGATTCTGTTGAGAATAGTTTGCATCAGATAACTGAAGAAAAATCCATAAAAGTTTTAAAAACTTTTCAAATTGCTCCAATGAAAAACTGTATATTGAGAGTAGACAAAATAATTCATAATTTGGGATAACAGGTGAATAATAAAGGCTAATGCATTTAATGAAGACCTGTGTACCATATGAAGCATTTGTTTCTATTTCATCTTCTCCATCCAATTTCAGCTGCCTTAAATTGGAGACATTTTTTGGATCTTCTCTCTTCAATACATATCATGTAAATTCTAGTTAAAAAAGAGAAATTCTTACTCCTAATCAAAAATTAATGAGAAAATAATGACTAATATTCTCAATTTATGTTCCATGTCTCAACACAAGATTGGGGGCAAGTATGTCAGGTATAATCACTTATACCTGACATACTTACCCCCAGTCTTGTGGCTATTCAATGCAGGAGAAAAAACTTTAATTCACTAGAAAGACTGTGGACAGTGTGCCACTCGAAGAGAAGTGATTAAGATTTATTTGATTTTTTTTCCAATTATTTTATCAGAAATTAATTTAACCTGCTTTTTAAAATTGCAGTTTTCCTTCAGAAAAAAAAATCCAAAGTTTTCTTTCTTATGTATTTTATTTCCTCAACTTCCTATTTTCTGAATATATTCTTTCTTATGTATCTAGTTTTGTCAAGATAGACAGTTCTAAAACGGCTTACTGCAATTTTAAATCTGAAGCTTGGAAGAGAATTGTTTCTTGGAAGGTTCACAGCTCAGCCCTGTGTTTAGATACTCAGAAAATGACATATCTGGGTCACTATAGGAATGATGACAACCAAAAAGAGGATAATCTAATCCTCACATTTCCCAGCCATTGCAAAGATTTCATGTCATTGGATATTTATTTTCAAACAAATGAAAATAAAAATATTCTCTCCCAATCCACACACATATTTACAATATTGTTAGACTGGGTTGCATACTTCTAATTATCTCATTTTTTATTATTATAATTTAGTTTATGGGACTCTGGATAAATAAGAAGTTGATTCTAAATCCATTTTGACAAAATCATGCAGTAATGTATTCAGTAGTGCACACTTGACTACATGAAACTTTATTGTAACAAACATGGAGCTGTGTGAACATGTACACAGGTTGCTTATTCAAATGCAGATACCTCTCAGATTTTGTAAAGGAGGTGCCCTTTTGGATTTTCTGAACTGACATTTTATTGATATGCTGCCATTCAGGTAACTGAGTGAAGGTTGATGTGTCGCTCACAAATTTAAGATAGATTTCTGAAACTTGCTGAAAAACAAGGCAGTGCTTTTCTGATGGTTCCAGTGATTATGATTTTTCCCTGTAGTACAAGGATATATTTTTATCGGTCTTTCAAATATGGGATGATAGACTTTGAATTGCAGATCAGTACCAAAATTGAAAACAAAGGGGTGTGCTATTATTAAATAAAATACAGGAAAAAATGGATCTAAAAGGTCATCAGTTTTGTTTTAAGCTGATATTTTAAACAATTAAGATTTTTGTGAAACAGATGAGTTTTTCTGACGTTCAATGGATAGAACATGTCTGTTCCCAGGAAATTAAAACCACCCTTCTCATTGGAAAGGATGGTAAATGACAGGTTTCATCTTTTCATCCAAGGAGACAATTACACAGCAAGTTCCAAAGGATGGTCACCTAACACCTCTCTCAGGAAGAATGAGGGGTGGAGTGGATAACACAGGTTATTGTCTTAACCAATGTCTTGAGATTACTAAGAGCTATTGTTTCAGCATTTGATTAGTTTACATTAGCTTACTTATGAACAGTCAACAAAACCATTAGACCACTAGAGAAACACCAGAAATTTGATATTAAACAGCTCTAGTCCTGTGGTCTTACCCAATGGCTAATATTATGCATAAGATGTCTGAAATGTGTAAACTAAAAGTCAAAAAATGACAAAAGGAAAACATTTCACATAGGAGCAAAAGACAGACAACATGAATTAGACACTCTACACCTCATTACAAGCTGACTCTTTCAGTTTTTGCAGAACTTTGACATAGTCCAAGTAGATCAATAGCTTTTAAAAATAACCAAAAAAAACCATGGTGTGCAAATAATTTTGTAAGATGATGCTTGAATTCTAACCTTAGAAAAATTTGAAATCCAGACACATTTTTGTCAGAGGTTAGATAGGGAAATCTGACGCAGGAACAAAATTTCATGGCATACTTTCATGGAATTTATTCTAGTGCAGAGAAGCACAATTAAAGTGATTAGAGCTGATAAAATCCCTTCCACATAGTCTATGAAATATACATTTATAATATTTTTAATTATCCTCAGCATGTGTTAACTTGATAATACAGCACTTAATGAGTTAATCTCTTTACAGATACATGTTTGTACCTTTCAGCCATCTATGATTTTCCATCAAAGGATTTGATCTCACTTTACAAAGATCAAGGTAATTTTTTGAGACATATTTGTTCCAAGTCTTCTTGTGAGATGCAGAGTACAAGATCCATATCTGAAAATATATGTTTATGTGTATGCCCATTAAAAAAACTCAGTTATGTGTTATTTTTCAGCATGTTGCAATAGCTGTAATTCTTAGAAACAGAGGAGGAATGGTGTCTTTATGTCCAGCACTAGACTGTATCTGCAAAGTTTCTCATGTTAAACTTGTTCCTTGTATTTTTGTTTTCTTGTGAGCATCTGCCTCTTTTTATTCTTCTCTTAAATACTAAATTGATTCAAGATCTTTGTCATTTTTATATTGTTTAGGAACAAATATTTTGAAAGAATGCTGTTTTCATTGATTTTTATGGGTTTTTTTCATCCTCAGTCTTAATGATGGTTTAATTCATAGACTTGAAGAAAAATTATTTTAGTCATGAAACAGAAGAGTAAAGGTAAATTGGAAGAGCCATACTGATTGTACTGAGGTATGTGATTTGGCGAATATTTAGCCTCAATAAAGGAAATAAGGATGCTATACAGAATGTTAAATATTAAGATTTTGTGGTTTTGTACATACTTATAGAAGAAACTAAAAAATAAAGAGGTGAAGAATGTTATACAGCCTACCTACCAAACTAAAGCTTACAAGTATTTACTGGCCTAGCTCTGATCCCTTAGTAGCTGGAAGTTTTGCAATGCGGTTGCGACTCTACTAGAAAATTGTATTCATTTCTCTGTGAAGAGAAAAATATCTGATTACAGAAAATAACTCTTTTCCTTTTGACGTTTCATTTTATGAAGGGTTTTTTTGTCTTGTTGTTATCCCCTTTAGGAAAACCTCCCTATACCATGATCAACATCTTTTTTTAAAGTTAGAGGTTAAAGTCTTTCTCTTCATATTTTACTCCCAGACCTTATGCAGGATTCTGGCAGGGCCCTTATCAGCCCCATGGGCAGCCCCACTTCAGCTTCTTTAAGTGAAAAGCAACATCAAAATATTTGGCAAGTTTCAGAACGGCATTGCAACATAATATATTTGTGCATGTAAATCAGAAGCAGTTCTAAAGGATGGCAGGCATCCACTATCTGTTTCAAGATATTCCATTTTATTTTCAGAAGTTTTCAGACCACGTGAAGTGCTGCATTGATACATTTCTCTTCAGAAACCAATGGCAGTGCTGATGGTAATGGTCATCTCTTGCTGCTCTTATCTCAGTCCACAAGCCTTTCTTTATATTGTCTGACCCCTGTCCTGCTGAGGGGATGTGAGAGAACAGCTTTGGTGGGCACCTTGCATTCAACCAGGGTGAACCTACCACAGCTCAAGGGTCTGCATTGGGACCAACATTATTTAATATTTTTATTATAACATAGTGTCCTCTCAGTAAATCCGCAGGTCACGCCAAGCTGTACAGTGCAGCTGCATCTACAGAGAGATTGGATGTCATCCAGACAGACTATGGGGCCTGCAGCAGCTTGGAAAAAACAGACACCACTGCTTCTTCTAGCAGTATCCATCTTTATTACATACACTCTAGTATTTACATGATTCTACTATGAGAAAGTTTAAAGAAAGTCTTAGGAATGTGCAGAAGGAAAGACAAAACAGCCACACCAGCAAACACCTGGCAGGGAAGACTTTCTGCCCTTTATCAGCCATTCACTCAAACAAGGCACTTCCAGCATTCAAGGAGGTAAAAGAGAAACATTCACACTGTAAATGCTTATGGCTGCAGTCATTCCTCTGGTATGCATCTTTATCAAGAGAATAGAAGGCTTTTATTATCAAAGTTAAGATAAGCATGACAAGTTGCTCTTCTGCACAGGGCTCTGAGGCTAGGACGGCTGCAGCAGGTCACTGCTTCTTCAGAGCCATGTGAAACTCATGAAATTCAACAGGGTCAAGTGCAATGTCCTCCACTTGAGTTGGAACAGTCCCCAATATCCGTACAGACTGGAAGATTGAATTGATCAAGAAGACACCTGGGGAGAAGGACTTGGGTGTATTGAAAAATAAAAGATCAGGCATGACCCAGTACTGTGTGCTTATAGTCCAGAAAGCCAATCATCTCCATACATCAAAAGAAGCACAGCCCAGAGGTTGTGGGAAGTGATTCTGCAGCTCTCCACATCTGATCTGTTGTACTGCATCCAGCTCTGAGGCACCCAGCACAAGAAAGACATGGACCCATTAGAGCAGGTCCAGCAGAGGGTCACAGAAATTACTACAGAGCTGAACACTCTTCTCTGAGGACAGGCTGTGAGAGTGTAAGTTGTTCAATATGGAGATGAGAAGGGCCTGGTAAGACCTTTTTGTGGTCTCTCAATACTTAAAGTGTGCTTATAAGAAGGAAGAAGAAAGGCTTTTTGCCATGGCTGTAGTAAAACAAGGAGCATTATTTTTAAACTGTAGAGTTAGTCTGGACATAAGGAGGAAATTTTTTATAATGAAGTTAGTGAGACACCTGAATGGGTTGCTCAGGGAAATTGTGGCTGTCCCATCATTGGTAGTGTTCAAAGTTAAACTGGATGGGGTGAAAGATGTCCTTACCCATGGCAGGGGGTTGGACAAGATCTAGTTGGATATCTCTACCAATCCAAACCATTCTGTGAAACCTGGCCCAGAAAACGGCCGCTTGAATGCATGTTCTTTGAAAAACAAGAGTTTAGTTCTTAAGACAATCACAAAACCAGCCTTTAAATAGCTGAAATAATCTATTTTTTATATTATAAATTAAGAAGCAAAGGATTGTTTGGACTGAATACCAAAAATTCCTAAGTTGTGAAATACCTGGCTTTTGATAATGGTCTTTGTAGCTTAGTTGATGTCTGTGAGCCTTGTAAATTCCTTCAGAGTTTACAGCTAGGCAGCTTTAGCAGGTACAGTGGTAAGAGTTTCACCCATCAATCCTTTAAGCAAAATCTCTATATAACTGAAAATTGTGTTGATGATTTTTGTTGATGGATTTAAAACAATATTATCCATAATATTGACACAAACAGAATAGTTTCAAATAAAGTTTGTGACAATGTTTAGGTCCAAATACAACTAGATATTTTTCCAGAATGGAATTTTGATGCAAATGAATACACAGTCAAGTTTTACTGGGTGATATTAAAAGGATGTATAAAGGTAAGCATTATTTTTTTTCTAATTTTTTCTTATTCTACATATTTTGCAAGTTTAAAAAAATGTTTTTATCTATTGTTTTCTACTGCAAATTAAGTCATTATATTGTTATTCACAAAGCACTGGGATAATCAAATGCTAATCATAGTGGAACTTTGAAAACTAATTGTAATTAGTAAGGAATAAAAGATTATGCTTCATTAAAGTGCACCTTTATAGACATAACTGATCATTGTGTAAAACATCAATTTCAGTTTAGATCTAATTACAGTCAAAACTAAACCCAGGGATTTTTACATTCATAGAACTACAATGACAAATTAAAATTACTGTCTTGTGAAAATATGTTTTATTTATAATTTTATTCTCATCTACAATAGTCTTCTGAGTTGAACGTATTCCACAGATTGGGACCTTTAATAAAGATATGCCATAAATAATAAAATACATGTAAATAGGCAAATTATGTATTTTTTAAAAATTAGAAATAATTTTAAAATGCAAAAGGCCCTAATCTGTACTTTTATAGAGAAGTCAAAGTCAAGATTTTTTTTCTAGAACATCGTACCTTTTCAGTAACAAAATACTATGTTCTCCAAATATATCTCTGTCTTGCTACTCCTACTAAGGCCCTTATCCTGAAACAATGAGTTTAGTAAATTAGTTTTCACATTCAAAAAGACTCTGAGTTTTATTGTTGCTGTTACTATTCCTATCATTATTGTGGGTTTTTTTTATTATTATTTTCATCATCATCATCATACTCGAATCATTAGGATTATAAAAGACCTTGAAGATCGAGTCTGCCTGTTGACTGAGCATTGCCATGTTTACTACTAGACTATGTCCCCACATTCCACATCTACTCCTTTTTTTTAATACTTCCAGGGATTCCACAACTTCTCCGGGCAGATTGTTCCAATACCTGACCACCCTTCCAGTAAAGAAAGTTTTCCCAATAACCAATCTAAACCTCCCCTGGCCCAACTAGAGGCCATTTCTTCTTGTTCTGTCACTTATTACCTGAGAGAGCAGATCGACTTTCACCTCACTAGCCCCTCTTTTCAGGCAGTTGTAGAAAGTGATATGGTCAACTTTGAGCCTCCTTTTCTCCAGAATAAATAACCTCATCTCCTTCACCTGCTCCAAAACACCCCTTGTAAACTGTAAATTAAGCAAAATTTAATAGTTCTCATGAAGAATTCCCTAATTTGAGGAGCAGGGGAGAAAAAGCTGAAGCTAAGTCCTTGTCAGCCAGCAGCTAATCTGACTCTACACATTTTAGTTAAACAAATTAACACTTTCTATATACCAATGCTTCACCTTTATGGGGTTTTTTCCCCTTTGTTGTGGTGTTTCCATATACTGAGGGTTGCATCAGGACTGAAACAGAAATACATTTTGCACCTCCAAAACTAGATCTGAGAGTGAAGAGAGGGGGAAGCGGTGACGCGCAGTTTGTGTGTGCAGAAGCTTCATTTTTCACTCCCCTGGAATTCCCTTTCTCTTGCTGTGTGTTGTTTGTAGCATGGACAGCAGGAGAGAGCTCTCCTTTTCTTTTAGCCAGATTTTAGCCAGCTAAGGCAGAGAAGTTCCCCAGATTGTGGCTTTTCTTTTCTTGGAACTGATCACACCTGCTCTGGACTGAAAATCCAGAAAAACACCTGTGGTCCATTGGGGCCCAGGACGCAGCATTTTCCCGTGCAGGAGGGACTGATAAGAGACTGAGCCACACCCCACAGAAAGTATTTTCTGAATTTGCCATCTCTTCAGATAATGAGAGGTTCCTTGTTCAATATTATTCATTTTTCCTCATGTTTCTGAGTACTTTGCTCATTAAATAAACCATTTTTTACACATTTCTTGAAAGAGATTTTTATTTCCCAAACCAGTGCAGAGAGGAGGTCACTTGAATTTGCATTCTAGAGGGACCCTTTTAGAGGTTTCCTCCCAAATTTGCCCTAAACCAGGACCAAAGAACAGTATTTTTAATCACATTCGGCTGTGTATTCTATTTTGGAAGCTTTTACTTGAGATCCTTTCTCATAGTTCAGCACACAATAAAGACTATCCCACTCATAACTCAGTTTCGGAGGCCTTAGATGTGCAATGGAGTTACAGCAGTTTAAAAATTTATTCTGCATCCATAGAGATGCAGTTACTTAACTGTGTTTCTCCTTACTGCAAAAAGCCCATAAAAAACCAAGCTGGTTTGTCCTACATTTGCCATGAGCTGTGTTCACATATGCTGTCACTAAGATTGTTTCCACATGTGGTAATGCCTCAAGTATAAGTAACTGAATAATGAGTCTGAGCAGTAACAAATATTCAGTTTCCAGTAGATTGTTGTATCAAATGCGTAGCAGTAAATGGAAGAGACTCAATCTTCTGTCTGGTCGCAATCCGCCCTGAAGCCCTTGCTCCTGATCCCAGCCTCACAGTAGATCAACTGATGTGACTTCTTTTAAAATTATTAATATTATTATTAATAATAATATTCTCCAGAGAAGATTAGGTTTCATGGCAGAGAAGGAACTGGGGTGTGCCCCAGTAAATTCCATTTTCCAGCCTTGTGGGTGCAGTGCATAATGCTGTAACTGGTGATGTGAATTCCCCCTATTACAGAATCATAGAATCATACAGTAGTTTAGGTTGGAAGAGACCTTTAAGGATAATTTACTACTATGCTTCCAATTGAGTTATATTATTTGATAAATTCTCATTCAATTCATAATCATGAATGCAGTTTTAAAGATTTTTAGACTGAATACCTCAAAGTACTAAATTTATTTTTCCTCTGCCTTTCCCTATAGGGTGTATGAACTGATTTACCTTAATCCAGAAACTAAATTTATTGTTTGTGAATCTCAACATGGTCCCACGTATACTAGAACATTTCATGTGTTACACTGGACTGACTTTTCCCTTATTATTGGCAGAATGTACACACCTCTATGGAGAATAAATCAAAGTCATTAGGTTACAAAATTTTCAGAAATAATTCTGAAGACATATAAAATATGCTTGTGGGAAAATGAGGCTAAAGCAGATTTCATAGTACAAGTGTTTATGTAAATAAGACAAACCAAGGAAAAGAAGTAGCATTTGTCAGATCAGCTGTTACAACAGTGTAAAACAGAAAAGCTTGATCAAAGCACTCTGCTGAAAGACACGCCAAAACTCAGTATATTTATAAGATGGAGAAGTACATTTTCCAAATATCTTACTTCAGTGCTTTCTTTAACATGGGTCCAGTTACAAGTCTTGAAAGTATGAGCGAAACACATTTTCCAAAAACAATGTCAGAGAAGCACTTAGCTCCTTTCCCTGTCAGAGCAAAGCCCTCTACTGCTCAAAGTACTCTGCCAATCACATCTTGCCGCCCAGACTCCTTGAGGGGAATTAAAATCACTTACGTTTACATATCTGCAGCTATCTATTTATCCTGTATAAAGATCTTCTCCATGGACATTAAGGAAATATAGACTCTTCAAGGCAGTCTGATTTTACTTGATTTTAGCAGTCACTTGAGGACAAAATGACTCATGGTCTAAAAATTTTTTCCCCCTCCCTCCTTCAGTTTTTTACAGGGAATCCAGATGATTGGTATGAATATTTAGCTGCAGACGTCTAGCATGAGGTGGGATGAAACACCCATTCTTATGCTGTATACTTAAGGTATCAGCAATAATGATCAATAACTGTAAGAAAATAGCACCTAAAATCTGAGTTATCCCCTGAGTATTTTGGTTGGTTAGTTGTTTTTTGTTTCCATGTTAATAAGACAGTTTTGCTAACTGGATGCACAACACACATTTAGAGGTGCAGATCCACTCATTACTTGCTGAAACACCTTTCAGCCAGAGATCTTCCAATCCTATCTTGCATTTACTCATGCAGACAAGATTGGGTAGGCAGACAAAATGTGGCCAGAACCTCATCTGACAGCATAGTGACATCTGTCACTGGTTTCTTTGCTATATTTATGCTTGTAGGTTAAAGCCAGAAGCCATGCAGGATGCTGGATTTCAACTGATTTCTCTAAAATTATTCAGAATTTTCTTTTGCCAATTAGAAATCCTCCCAAAAACTTTAGGCCATAGATAACTCCTGATAAAAAATTCTATATGTTTCCTATTTACTTAGTAGGCTAAGAATTTCCATGAAGGCCCTCTGTGTCAGCTGGCCTTAGTATATAATATTTTTTTAATTTACTGGCAAAGTCAGATTTGCTAGAAAGAAGTGTTTGTTAGAGATAACCAGGCAATAAAAATATTCTGGAAGTGCATGATAAAGAATAGGATATTTCACCTTTTTTGGATCAGTGTACTCTTAGTATGACAACACATTAAAATTGTTACATGTTGAATCAGATTTCTACAGATCTACATCACCCTGTTCCCAGATATTACTGTCCCACCAGCTTGATGTTTAGCAGCTGGCATTCAGCTTGCAGTGCTGCTTTTTGAGTAACATGTTAAAATACTAAGAATTCTATTGTTTTCCTACATTTACTATGTGCCAAACTGCATGTATTACATCTTACCATAGGCAAATGCTGCATAGTACAAAAGTAATTGAATGATAAATCCTAAAAAGGATTAATCAGACAGAGATTAAAATAGCTTCTCACTTTTCCTAAATAATAAATGGGCTTTAGTCTGTATTGCTCTTTCTTTCAATGGAAAAAGGAAAGAACTGGAAAATATAACTGTAAGAGAGGAAAACGTACGCAGTTCATGTCTTTATAGCCTCCTGTAGAAGATCAAGTGCAGCAGACAAATTGTACCCTTTTGAATCTGGTATGTTTGGGGATCAACTGTGGTTCTGTAAGAGAAGCATTAAAATGTGTTTATTACTAGTTTAGGCCATTAGACTGGCCACAGAATTAGGAGCTAGAGACTCTTTAACTTTGTGATCTACAAAATCCTTAATAAATCTCTGCTGACGTCAATAGAATTTAGTTTTTGGTGTTTACTGTCTCATCTATAAAGAAGGATAATACTTATCAACCTCACAGGGATCGTGTAGGATTAATTATTTAATAGTTAGACACTGATGTAAAAGGCAGAGTTTTCTATTGCCTTCACAAATACTGAAATATGACGCTGTCATCTTGCAGTATCTAGCTGAAGGTGAAAAGAGACAGTGTCTGTTGTGTCAGCACTAACACACATAAGAAACTGCAGCATTTTGTTTTTGCTGAAGAAACACTAAGTTTCCACAGCAGTAGCTTAACTCCACTTAAAGTAATTTATATCCTATATGCAGTTTGAGTAAGCTGGTCATGGAAAAAAGACTGAAGAATGCTAAACAGAATTTAAGGAGAGCATTACAAGTCATACAAAAGGAAAAAAGAAAGATACTCACAGATTTGTTCTCAGAGACATTTTTGTACCAGATAATGCAAGAAGGAAATGCTAGTTGGTTGGATCATCTATGATTTTTCTCTTCAAGTCCTGAATATTGAAAATGTACTCAAATGTAGCTCATCCTTTCATAATTTTTATAGAATAACTTTCATAGTGAAATCTTTCATGAACTGGACAGAAGCCATAATGCACAAAATAGGTATTAAAGTTAAAAAATCTTACATTTCACTATAGCTGGAAATAGATTTTTGTCATTCCTCTTCAGTCATTTTGGTGTTCACCACTTTTTGAAAAGCAGCTAGAGAAGAAATTAGTAATTTCTGAGATGTTGAATTGCTGGACAGCAGAAGAAATCTGATGAAAAGGTTTTTGATAAAGGTACAAGCACACTTTTTGGTACAGCAAAGTAGTTTTCCAGCACAGAGAGGAAGTCCAAGAGTATTGTTATTTTAAAAATAATGAAATAGCATAGTCTTGGACTAAGAATGTAGCCTGCCTACAGGCAACAAGCAAGGTATATGACATAATTCTCTATATGTAGCCTGCTCTATGCACTGGCCGTTAGCATGGTGTAGCTCTCCCATGGATAATCTATAGCCAGCAATTGCCTTCCACATAGGTTCATTTTGCTTTACTTTGGTTATGAGAAGGGTTTATTCATATTTTCTAATATCAAAATGTTCAAATTAAGATCAACAGGGAATTACAATCCTGACCCTGAATCTTCTAATGTGTATGGGTAAATTTACATATCTGAGTAGCTGCATTGACTTCATTATGACTATTCACATGAGTAGTGCAAAATGTATATGCCTGCAGATCAACCCTAAGGCAACATTTTCTGCTTTATGCATTTTACTTCACTGAGTGACTAAAGGCATAGTGTAAGTCAATAGTCCCACAGCTGTATGCAAACAGGGAAAGAGCATTATTACCCTTGTTTTTCACTTTCCTTTCAAGGTTATGTGCATATATTTTCAATCTAGTGCTTGAAAGAGCTGTTTCATGCAGTTTTGTATTGTTTTATGTATTTATCCAGTACCAAACTCATTACCATCTCACGCTATGCACCCATAAATTGTTGCAGAATGAGGCCTTTGTCAGGGATGAGCCATTTGTCGGTGAGGGGAGACTCGGACGCTCAATATGAGTGAACAGCAAGTTCCATTTATTGAAGAGAGCATCAGACACTTATACAGCAAGTAATAAACTTATGAATATTCTGTAAGCCAAGCGATCTATTGGTTAAACTATACCATGAACTCTTCCTCATTCCTTTGGGCCTACATACTCTATTTCCCACGTCACTCTGTCCACTTGCTTTCATACCCAGCTAGGCCCAAGGACACGCTATCTTGCAGGTGCAGGACTTGGAATTAGCCAGGGCCTTGTACTTTTCCAGTCTCTAGTCAGCTAAATTCCCAACAATAAGTTACATAGAGCTCTGATCAGATTTTCACTAAACTGCCTTAACAGTTTAAAAGTACAAAAAGCTACAGTAACACTAATACTAATCATATTTTACCAGTACTGTGCTATTGCACTGTTTCATGAGGCAATAATGTAGTTCTGATATTGGAATAAAGTGTTCATTCTTTGGCCTCATAGTTTGGGAACAGGATCATAACCTCATAAAATAGCAGAATCCTGCTATTGTCACTCAATTATTACAGCAGACATTCTAGCGTACCTATTTATTAGATTTCTGTAGCCAGAAATGTTCCAGAATCAAAAAACTGTCTGCACTCACTATAAAAGTATTTCCCAAATTTGTTAGTTTTAATTTGTTTCATACGAGGGAGAAACCAGATTTTAAACACAAAGTCTACACTTAGAACACTGATGAGAAATCTACTGAAAGCAATATAAGGGCCATTCACTGAAGAGTTGGACTTGATGATCCTTGTGGGTCAATTCCAACTCAGAATAATCTGCGATTCTGTAAATTCTTATGCAATTACACTATCCATAATCATTTCACCTGCATTGCCTAGTGGCATGTGGGATTAAAGCCACATGACTCCAACTGACTTTAATAGAAATAAGATAGCTAAAACCATTTGAAACTGAGACTCTGAGAAACATGTATAAAACACAGACATTATGATAATCCCATTACAAACTCACTCACCACTTCTACCCTTCTCACAGAGATGATTGTCATGACAATTCACAATCCTGTCCCCTCTCTAGGGATTTACTGCTGAGCAAGCAATGCATTAATCAGAACCTAATAAAATTACATTCAGTTTGCATTCAATTTGCACAGGTATAAAAGGCTACTCAAAATGCCATGCAACACAGAATTACAGTAATTGCTTTTAAAAGATATATAAAGACAGAAAAACACACCAGCAGAGTGAACAATACTATGGAGACTGAATCTAATGTTAAAAGTGGAAGTTTTTATCTTGACTTTCATTATTACAATTGTATTGTCATAATTTAAAAAAATATTAAAAGATATGCAGGGAAAAGGGCATTTTAAAGACATCTTAAACATCTGAGAGCACAAGCTTTGGGAAGGGCCTTTTATAATCTTACTGTACAAATTTGAAATGTACAGTTTTGAGAGCCTCTGTACAGTGCAAATGCTCTCTTTTTTGGTAGTTCTAGATATGCCAGTACTACCCAAGATGAAAACACAGTTAAATATTGGTGGTCCTCAGGTGTTTAAAGGCATGTACAAATTGCCTAAATGCCTTACTTAAAATTTTCTCTGCCATGTTTTCTTTGTCTCCAGATTTATTCTGGAGTTTCAATGCTTCTGATATCATCTGATTTCACCGTTAACCTGAATGTTACTGATAATAATAAAGTTTATTCCCAAAAGAAGTGTTCTTGAAGAGAATCAAAATTATTCCACATTTTTCATTTAGACTGAAATAAGGGAAGTGTGCCTGAACACTAAGGGTCACTATGATAAAGCGAACATGGAGGCACACAAGCCCTCTCATTTCCTAGTACTTAGAAAAGCAGGAATCAAACCTACACTGGAGGAATCAAAACCCTCCATACTTCCTTTCTATTACTTTCTAGAAGGGTCAGCTAAACAATCTATCAGGCCCATACTCCAAAAATGATGGTTCAACTCCTTCCTCTGCTAATGAACCCCCAGGCAAAACTAATCTTTATCACTACCTTACTCCTAGAAACAACCATTACTATCTCAAGGGAACACTCATTTTTTCATAAATTTACATGTCTTTCCTTCCAGAATACATCATCAGTGTTTGGAGAATCTGGAAAAAAGCTCACAGGCTTAGGCTTAAGTGAGATTTGAAGTTATGGTTAAGCAATGTCCACCTTTTTTTTTTGCATATTCTTTAAGTTGAATTTCACAGTCTTCTTCCATTGTGTTTACTTACATTAATTAAAAAAAAATAAAGGGAAGCTGTTTCTTCTGGTTTCTTTCTTTGTAGTTTGAACTTTGAGATTAATACTTTGGATTTTCTTCTGAACTGCATATAATCATAAGACTATAAAACAAATTCTGTTCACTGAGTAAATTTTCAAATTTATTGCACTTCAAAGGTAGCCAGTAAATATAGATTAAAATTTTATGAGCACAAAGATCTCATGATCTTTGAGATCATGAGATTCTCAAAGAAGCTTATGTTTAGATAACTCCAAGAATGGTGGATAATATTGACTTGTAAGGTTTTTGTACCATATGTCATATATATCAGTTTTCAATTCTGATTCAAGTATTTTCTTGTTAGTGTATTGTGGATAACATCAAGATTTTGTGGGGGTTTTTTAAGGGTTATTTCAAGAATTCCTGTGAATAGTTCAGAATACTTGAATATGTTTATAAATAACTTAAATATTGTCTTTTATAGTGATTGCATACTTCATATAAGTTATAGAAAATAATTAAAATCAATTGTATGCTTTTTTAAGAGGCAAAGCTAAGAAAGTCTTAAGAGCTGGTAAATTGGCTTTGTAACATTGTTCAATACTTTAAGATTTATGCATAAAAGGTTTTATCTTGCAATCACTATTATCTGGCCTGTCATAAATCCATGTTAGAAATGTTTAAGTTACTTTAAGAGAAGTCCTAAAACAGTGGAAATCTTCAGTGAAAAGAAAAGTTGCGGCAGGTTTTACTAGAGAGCTCCCATTTTAACAAACATTTGTTTGCATTTTATAACAACTTATTTCTTGTCCAAGGTTCTGCTGTTTACATTTTTCACCTTTCCAAATTTATCAGCAAGTTTATTTTTTACAGAGAAAAGAGGATTATAATTCTGCTTAAAATGACTCATAGTAAACTAGCTGACAGAAATATAGAGTGTTTTTTGTATCAGCTGAGAAATGTGTCATGTAATTGAGACTGCTGCATGAACTCCCTTTAGATAATTCAAGTTCTTGCATAAGTCTTCTGAAATTGAGAAGTTTTACTCACGCACTCACTAAAATACACATAGGTTGTGGTTGTGTAGGTCAGTGTGGGCAATCACTGCCAGAGATTCAGACTCACCAGTGAGCAGAAAGGATTCTGGGAGCCAAATATTGTGGAGGCCACAAGCATGGGCTGGGCACTAGAGAGGTCAGCACGTTTGAGAGTTCACTGCTGGAGAGACCAAGGCGCGAGGGGTGGGTTAACCCTGACTGGATAACAGACCCATCCAGCCACTCTCTCACTCTCACCTCGGCAAGATGGATGGGAAAAATAGGCAGGAAAATTCCATGAGTCCAAACACTCTTCAATTAGTGGCTTGAGCAAAACAAACTCAACTTGGGGAAGATTAATTTCATGTATTTCAATAAAAACAGAGCTGGATAGTAAGAAACAAAAACAAAACTAAAAGTACCTTTCTCCTACTTCTCATTTTCTCCCAAACTTACTCTTCATTTTTCACTCCTTTGCTTAATTTTTCTGTCTCCTCTCTCGTTCCTTGACAAATGGGAGTTGAGATCAGTAAGTAACACCTCACCTCTGCTACACTTCCTTCCTCATTCTGTTTTCCTACTCCACTATGGGATCCCCCCAAGGGACACTGTCCTTCATGAATATACCCTTATGCCCTTTATAATTTGCGTTTCCCCTTCATTTGTTTCTTGAAAAAAAAACCAAACCCAAAAACCTATTCGAGATTTATTTTTGGCCCATTGTTTTTTCCTTTCGAAGCAATATATGGATGTCTCGCTGGCTGCTTTTTCTAACACTTATTACATTGTCTCACATAAAATTGTTGCTCCAGACAACACTGTGAATTTTGTCATCAATACCAGCATCATATTAATTATTATTTAATAATGAAAGCTCTGGATAGATGCTTCTCAAAGTAACAGCAAAAACCAGAAACAAATCCCACTGCTTATGGCACACTGAAGAAGCCAGACATTTAAAGAACCTGAGAGCATAATCTTTAGCAATGACCCCAAAACTGCAATGTTATATTGTTAGAAAATCAGTGGATTTCAATTATACTAATAGCTACTTGTGGAGAACAAAACCGTATAGGGAAATATGCTGTTGTAGATATGAGGTGATTTCCAATTTTGAACTAGGGGAGTAGTGCACTAAAATGTAGATGATTTCTCCCTTATTAAAGAATGTCTTGAGTTTTATTTTATTTTATTTTATAGTCTGTATTTTATTCTATTTTATATTCTCAGCTGCAATGAATCCTCCTACACTTATTACTCTTGTTTATTTTTTCTTGACTTTTCTTCAAATCATGGCACGGAAAGGTGTTGGTAATAGTGACTTCTTTGTACTTCTAAATATTAAGGTTCAGTATGTATGAATTTTTCATTTACCGTCAAATTCATCCTGGATATTCTTCAAACCCTGTACTTCAGCTGATCTGAAACAGAATGATTTTTTTTTTACCTTTGCAGATTAGTAATGTTTATTCATGTTCTAATTTACTCCCCAGCCAAGTTAAACTTCACTGGCAACCTACTCCAGCTTCTCTGGCTATCAGTTCCACCCTACAGGTACTAGAGAAGCTTGTTAAACAGAGAAAAGTTATGAAACACAGAAATCTATGGTAGGAACAATTCTCATTTATTTTTAACATTATAATGTTTTTATATTTTCAGTGACAACAAAATAAAGCAATATTGTCTTTGGAGTTTTTTACCCAATTAATCCACATTCTGTTGCGTAATTCTTATGCTATTGTTATTTTCTTTGCTCTACACAAAAAAAAAAAAAAAAAAAAAAAAAAAAAAAAAAAAAAAGGCAGGAACAACAGATTTATACTCTTCATTTTCATCTTCTTAATTTTCATCTTCTTGTTCTAGCTTTGGTTCATACTGTGCCTGTCTAAGAAGTTAAAACCAGAAATTAATAAACTGATCTTTACTGATTAATATTATATATATTAATTATTAATACTGTTGTGCATAAAGTATATATATATAACTTTGCTGTTGTGAAATAAGGGAATTCTTCTTAAAAAATGTGTTATGACTTGACAGCCACCGTTTAACACAGAGGAAAAGAGGCAGTATTCTCTTGGGAAATCATCCCACTCTATGTTAAATTTGTTCATGATAAAATCCAATGTCATCCAGAGTAATATTTTCTCAGTAGATGTAAGTAAGTGTGCTGCTTTTAAAGATTAACTTTTTGCAAAGGTCATGTCCTGTTGATATTATTGTTCAAGAACTGTCCCACTACATATTTTAACATGTACATGCAGTAAGGTGCGCTGTGCTGATAGAAGATTCTTTTGAAAAGACCAAGATGCAAAATTATCTTTTTTTTTTCATATTCATATTACTTCCTTTGAGGGGGATCATGTGGTAAACAGAGTTTCTTTGATTTCTTTTTAATACAGATTTTCACACAGAGAGCTATTTTGGGATATTTTATTGTAATAAATTTTACATAGTTACTTTTTAAATTAAATAAAACTCACACAGGGTTCCTAAACAAAATTACTTTGAAAGTAAATAGACATATCCTATGCTGTGAATCAAAAGCTAGGATGTCAATGTCATGAATTACATGTAGATTAAATTTTTTTAATATAATCCTCAAAGGACAATGGAATTTTTTTTATCTTGGGAGCTTTTTTTTCAACCTGTGTCTCAATGTCACTTCAACAGTTTTCTATCTACTGTAATTTTCGTGGAAAAACTCACATAGATTTTCTTTTACTTTGGGTGTCATTTGACATTGATTTTTTTTTTACCAAGTCACAATTCTGTATGAAAACCATACTCAAATACAGGGCTGTTAGTATATATTTTTCTAAGACCTTTTTTTACATAACATTTAGCTGTTTTCTTCTCTTACTGTGTAAGAATAGATAGCCAAACTTATGAAGAAAGCACCGATTCATTATTAATTTCTAGAGATTTTGACCTGGAAGTCTCAACTTCTTGATTTTTTTTTAATTCTTTCTTTGTAGCAACTGTTCAGACATGATTTCCTGATTCATATTTCCTAACTGTAATATGGAATGGGTAACATCACTAAGTCCCATAGAAATAAGACACTCCAGAGTGAAAGTACTGACAGCTATGGAGACAGAAGGAAAGGCAGTGAGAACAAACTGATATATCTATACATGAAAAATAACTCCCATCACTGGCAAAACAATAACAATCATATTAAATGAACTTCAAAAATATCTTTCTTAATTAAAATTACTTTCTTATTTTTAAAACTATTGAGTAAAACAAGAACATGTTCACTATCAGGAGAGGGAAATTATACTCCTCCACTCAAATCCCCAAAAACTGGAAAATAAGTACTGTGAGGTTCAGATATGCAGGCAATTAACTATACTGAGACAACCACTGTGCTTTACATGAAAGGGAACATTTTAAAAAGGAATAAGTACTAATGCTTGATTTCTTTTTTTGCTTTAATCATCACAGATATTAAACTGAGAAAAGCTCAGGGGTAATTATATTATCAAGTTCAGATAATGAAATATAAACAGAATTGAAATGTTCTTCTTATGTACAGAATGAAAGTAACATGGGGAAATCTACAGCATAGGTTTTAGGAAAATCAGTGATAAGGGAGGAATATAAATATTCCAGAAACAATAACCTGAAATTACAGGTAAAATAAATTAAGGTCAGGATTGTATTGCAGCAAGATCTTTAAAGGACTACTGGGCACACTCATGAAAATCTATGTGTTTTACATATGTTAGCAAAATTCCAAGAACCATCAAAAAGGTGAAAAATTGAGTGTATTGAAAAATATTCCATTTATTGCACAAACATCTAAATGCAATGTTGTTTTGTTTGAACTACCTGACTTAAATAGGTGATGAAAGAAGTACCTAAGACTGGAAAAATGCAGACAAAATATCTCTCTCCAGACAAAGAGGACAAAGCTCTCTAGGCAATAATACAGTAGACAGCTTTTAATATATGGGACAAGAATAACAAGGGGAATTATTAATAAACACTTGTACAACAGTGATGAGATCAGCATGAGGCAACATGGAACTCTCAGAAATTGATCACATTAAACCACTGTGTTATATTAAAGAATCAAAGACCTTATGGTTATCAAAGAAGAACTCAAAAGAGAAGCCTTTCAGACTTCATGTCTATTACACCTTAACATTGGTAATGCTTTGGCACTGTGTTACACAGCAGACTTAAAAAACAGGCAAGGTCCTGTAAATAATATTATTAGACATTGAATATGAAACTGTCTGTTAAAGAAATAAAAATATTGGCTAGAAACCTTAAGAATTTTATACACACCAAGCAAATGAACAGAATTCTTGCTAGAACTATTGGATTTTAACCTTACCTGTTGGACAAGTCGTTGATTTGATGTGTATCCCATTTCACTAGCTTTCAGCTTAGTCATGCAACTACTTATGAAGGTATAGGAAGGGAAATAAGGATGAAATTAGACTATAAAAATTTAAAGCAAAACAATTATTTACCATATAATACAATGATGTAGTAAAATAAACTATATACTACTGACTAAAACATTATTTTTGTAGCCTACGATTTCATAGTTGGAATTTCAATAAATTTATTAACTTATGCAATTTAAAAATCTGAGTTTGATTTGTTGAAACAAATCTAAGTCATAAACTCCCTCTCCACTCTGTTATCTACTACCTATGAATAATGTGCACAACTCAACATCAAAACTATTGGTCTTTTAAATTTTATCACCACTGCACTCTCACAGCTCTGTTCTCAAAAACTTGCCAGTCATTCAGAAAAATGAACTAGCTCTTTGTTGTCTTATATTTGGTCCAAGAAGGTGTCTATTAATTATCTTATGATATAAGTCTGTAATTCTTTTGCAAGAGGAAAAGAATAGGATGGTGAAGATTGTTTTCTTATAAAAGGTCTGGTTTTCATTGTGTTACTTTATAAAAATGTCCCTGTAAATCTATATTTGCATCAAGAAAACTAGGTTGAGAAGATTTCAGAGATTTGTTTTTGCAGATTTTTCTCTCTTCAGATTCTTCATATATTATTCTAATCCAAGTAACGCATTTAAATATTGTTTTCATTTGAGAAATAGAGATACAATGAAATATGACCACAAAGGTCCCACAATGTAATTTGAATGTTGAACAACAAAAATATTTCAAATCCCCTTTAGAAGGGGAATTATAAATATAAATATTGTATTAATATATTATTTACAAATATTTATGTTTACTTTGTTAGTAGATTGGCATTGGACATTTTTAATAGAAAAAAAATTATATTTACACTCTTCAGCTGATGCACTAAGTTTATCATTGGCCAGTAAGTGCCATGACCTAAGAGATAATGTATCTAGCTATGTATGGCAAATTCATCTCAGTCAGAATAAGTATGGCTGCTTACATTGCATCTCTGTTAGATGCTGAAGAAAAGAATGTGTCATTTAATTATAATTAAAAATGCAGTTTTCATACCACTCTTAACCCTTTGGTGTTGAGCCTTTTAGTGCAAAGCATATGGATGTTTTAGGGAGCAGACTGGGACTTTAATATTTGTGTCAGTCACAAATATGTCAGAATAAAGATCTTTCCAGGCTCATGACCACTGGATTCTTTGCTCCAGAATGTCTCCATTGGAAAAAGCAAAAAAATGTCCCATGCTTCTGTATACCTGCCCTATGCATTTTTATGCTGTCTTATGTTGTCTATCAGACTGTGTCAAAACTTTGGTGAGGGCTCAAATTATTAGATAGTTATTTAAAAAAAAAAAAATGGCAGGAGGAGAATCTACTTGTCATTCAGTAGCTCTTACCTTCAGAAGACAGCTAGTTGTAGTACACCAGGAGTCCCTATGGATGCCTAAAAGCTCCTGAACATGTCCTGTAGCAATTATAGATTAAAAAAAAAAAAAGCAGCTCAACAGGCTTCTTGCCTTATTTTCTGTTGATATGAGTGAAAATTAGACACCTATTTTTGGAGAAACTTGTTTTTTGCCTGTGCTGAAAACATAAAATTCAAGCCAAATAATGTCTAAAATATGTGGTATAGTTGTGTCCTTGTAGATTTTTAGTTCTTATCTTTTTTTTGCATATTTCTGTTACCAGGACAGGGATTTTGCTATTTTAACTGTTTTGCTGAACAACAGCTCTGGAACACAAGTAGAAAGCACCCATAAATTTAATACAGACTTCAAAGAGAGAAATTTCAAATTTTCATACAACTAAAGGGAGGGTCTGTAGAAAGACAAAGCCAGGTTCTTTCGGTGCTGCCCAATGACAAGACCAGAGGCAATGGGCTCAAAGCGAAAGAGAGGTTCTCTTACCAGGAAACTCTTTTCCTCCCTGTGAGGGTGACCAAGCAGTGTCACAGCTTGATCATCTGCTGATTTTTAAAATATCAATTCTTGGAAAATGTGGAAAAAGTGTTTAAAGATAATCCTGGCCCACTGGCTTCAGGTGGCCCTGCTTGAGCAGGGGCACTGGGCCACACGATCATAAGAGGTTGTCATGGTTTATGCCCAGCCAGAGCTCAGCCCCACACAAACACTGACTCCCTCACAGTGGGATGGGGAGGGAATCTGAAGGGCAAAAGTGACAAACTCATGGGTCAAGATAAGGACAATTTAATAGGTAAAGCAAAAGCCACAGGTGCATGTGAAATATTCCAAGGAATTTCTTTATCCCTTTCCATGGGTAGGCAGATGTTCAGTCATGCCCAGGGAAGCAGGGGTTCATCATGCATAACAGTGATTTGGGAGGACCAACACCCTAACTCTGAAATGTCCCCTTCTTCTTCTTCTTTCTCAGATTTTTTTTGTTGTTGTTGTGCTAAAACCAGCATACAGGTCCTTTCTTACCTTAGTTGTTCCATAATTCTATGATTTCTTTTATTAAAAGACTACATTATTTTCCAAAACTTTTAATGTAAGGGGCAGAATCATGATTCAATACTTTAGTTACCCTCTGCCTATGACAGCCAAAATAATTTGGCTGCAAATGAAAACTCTAGTTTTAGTAAAGAGATGCAGATATTTTAATTCCAGCAAGTAAACCTGTTGAGACATTTCTCTAGAGAAAATTAAGATGATGTTTAAGAGAAGGCAGAGAGAGCTCTATAAAAAGAAAAATAAAAATTTTGATTTTATGATATTATGATTTCTTACAAGGCAAGACTGGCATGTCTTTTCACTGATCAATCTGAATAAACTGAATGCAGTAGACATTTAATTCCATGTAGGGGTCAATGCCTGTGTCTCATGGTGATCCTAGATTTTGTAAGTACTACAAGACTAACAATGTGCCTCCATCCAGCAACATAAGCTTTATTAAGGTGCGTATAAAGAAATTCACAGAGACATGTCCTCCAAAGTCTTCAACAAAATACTCTGGACAGTGACTGAACACAAATTTCCTGAATGACCAAGAGTACTCGGTTTAGTTTAGGGTAGGAGCTACTGAAACCATGGCAAGTTTCAATGACTGTAAGACCAGAAAGGAAAATGTGATGTTTTAAATTAACCCTGTGCTTCTCATGGTTCAAAAAGTCTAAATACACACTTCAAAACCAAATACTGAGCAAAACAAGACTTTTAACTTACTGGCAGTTGTAAATGAACTAATGGAAAAAATAGGTAGCAAAACATCCTGGAGAAGAAATTTCCTTCAGTCACAGAAAGCAGATTAGGTGAAGAATTTTGTAAGATCCCATGCTGACCAGAGAAAACATTTCCCCTGATGCAGATAGAATAGATAGAAATCCACAACAGTTCTAAAAACACCAGATGGGTCACTTCTAAGATTGCAATTCATTAATAAATTCAACTCCCAGGTCGAATATGGGAGGATGCAGATCACAAAGTAAACAGAAAATAGATATCTACATGTTTACTGTTTTAAAATTCCAGTAATAGTTAGGAAAGATCAATATGCTGGATCTTGCCTGTTGCACAGACACTAAATCCCACTTATTGCAATCTTAGGTTACTCAGCCAGCTTGTGCACAGCTGCAGATCCTCTGTAGGTAGATTTGGTGCTATATCTGCCAGCCACACGTGTTATCTCAGCTCTTTTGGAGCATCACAGACATGCCTATGTTTAGACAATTTAATTAAGTCATTTACTCACGTACTGAGTTTGGTTTTGCATATCTCACATTTTTCCAAAACTGGAATAATTTTATGTCCTTCTCTGAAGAGCAGTACCTCCAGCAATTCCACCTCTTGTATGTCTTGCAAAATTTCAGAAGAACTTGAAATAAGTCTTATCAATATTGTGCCCAGAGCCTCAAATTATCTCACATCACAGTCATTGCTACCTCTAACAGAAGCAGAGGATGAAATAATAAGATTTGGTTCAAAGAACTGACTCAAGGAAATAGTTAAAAATTTTGTTTCTTGGAATGGTACAGATGTTGATATAAGAAAACATCCCTAACTTTATATTTCAAATACTCTTCACCAATTTTCAGCATTATATTTAAGTAGATGATATGAGAAAATATTTGCCATCATTCCATATGCAGAGGTTTATACTTATGAATTCCCTCAGAGCAATGTGGGTGTAGATGTCAACCAAGATATGAATTATAGATCACTGGTTAATGATTTTAAAAGACTTCTTACTAACTCAGTGCATACTGATGACTTGATTAGATTTGCTAATGTACCTCTTCATGTTCTCTCTGGAAAGCTCCTGTATTTTGTCAGATTGTGAACTGAGTTTATTCTAAACTTTCGATATTATGACCTACAGTAGGCTGCTATCACAACTGAGATAAGTGAATCTGACAATTTGCTTTTCTTTGTTTCAGTTTAGGTCTAAGATGCATTTTATTTACATACCCCAGACTGCAGTTTTATAGACAAGGTGATTAGTGCAACTATCTGCAAATGTGTTGCACAAAACTGTCTAAAATGAGTAGAAAATTAGTAGAAAGCTAAGTTTGGGGGACATACTTGCTGCTCATGGGGGAACTTAGTAAGGCAATACAGGAACGCCTTTTGAATTCGTTACTATTGATTAAATTTTAATGTTATGAGCTTCACATAATTCCCAGACAGAAAAGGTAACAAATGAGTGAAAGATTAAGCTACAATTCTAAATACTAGGTACAAGAACAATTGTCTATAACAGCGCAGAAAGAAGAAAAAGATATACTGAAGAAAAAGCTTATGATTGCTGCTATGTATCAGAGGACTCATGTATGAGGAAGATTATGCTGCTGCAGAGAATACAAATGACCATGTGAAATGTGTAAGAGTACCACCTAAAGATAAACCTCAGCAGTGATAAAACTTCTCCTGAGAAACTGTGTCACATTTTGGGAAACTTATTACAACTTGTGCATTTCTAAGATGTGAACTGATTTTTAAAAGTTCAGAGGAGATCAACACACGTGATTACTCTTCTAGAAATTTTGATTTTGGAGTGAAGACTGATAAAAGTCACTTTAAATGTCACTAGCCACTTTCACTAGGTAGAAACTAAAGGGATTCTTTGCTACTTTTCAAATATGTTCAATAGGTTCAATAAAATGAACTGTTTTCCTTTCCACTCTCGGCTTGAGAAGAAATACTGTGTTGCCATTGAAGCAAAGCAGATTAAGTTCTTTTTTACAGCATACCACCATAGTCTTCAAGATTAAGAGGAAAAGAGTATTTTGCTGCTTCAAAGAGGAAGAGTGTAACCTTTTCTCTGTAACACTGAAAAGGACAATAGGTTAGGGTGGGGGAAACACTTATGGGAAATGGCACACCCCAAACATGTAGAAAATGTTAGAGAAATGAACCAGTGGAAAATCTAGAGCTGTTGCTTCTTGTCTTCAAGAATGGAACACTAAGATGGAGACAGCACCAACTGTTGGTTTAACAGCCAGCTGTCTATAGTAGGTTATCAGAAACAAGCACCATGTGCACTTTTTGTAGGATAAAAAAAAAAAACACCTTACATGCAACTCCAAGTATTTATTGTTAGTGAAATTAAAGTTTAAAAATCCAATCGAAGAATTATTATTAGTCTTGTTACAAAGCTATAGTCCAAATTTTCTAATTATTGCAGCTCATTTCCAATAACTATACCATTAAAACTGATGTGAAGTTTTCTCTTTCCTCTTGTTTCTGCACACACTTCCTACAGTCCTCTGGGTTCAAAGATAGAGGCCTTGAGTGTGTCATTAGCATCCCAAGCTATTTTTCAAAAGAGCTTAATCTTGATGATTTCTTGTCCTTACTCTTCTTTGAGTGATTTCTTTTTATATTTTGTAATGTGCATTACACCTTAACCTTCTTCTTCATGGGTTCAGCACACAGTTTTAAATTCACATAGACTATGTATGGTGTGATTTAGTTTTTATATTGGATATGTTTCCCTCTTTCTCTCTACTATCCTTGAAACAAATTCTACTTAACTCCCAAGGTTGCTTTTCTTTAATAACCAGTAATTGATCATTGTTGAGGGAGCTGGGGGTCTCTGGATTGTTTTCTACTTCCAAGGTCTTTGTTACCATTTAATTTTGTACTTTTGGAGACCCCTGATAAATTCTTTTTTGCCTGTAATGGCCCTCAGCCTGTGGCTTCCTGATATTGCAGTTAACAGTTATTAGAACAGCTTTGCCTGAAATAAATGTTTCATTAATAGTTAGTTCTATTCAAACAATTACGAACTGGAAGTCACATGTACTTACAGACATATACCTATAATTATACAATGCTCTGGTAACTGCTTGCCACCAGTATCTGGTGGTTAAAGGAACTGGTGTGTTTTCAGAACTACTCTACAATAATAATTATAGCTAATTATAGTAGAAAAAGGATTAAATGCATTTTGAAGTTAACTTCTTATAGTCTTAACACTATAATTCTCTGGTATGCTCTGTGCCGTAATGATGGACTTCTGTCTCTAAGTCAATTACTCAGGTTAAAAAAAAGGATATGTAATAATAGGTTAATAATAAGGTAGTGCTACCTCTATTCCATCTTGTCTTTATAATGGGATTTAGTATCTCTTGAAAGACCTATGATAGCGGGAAAAAAACTGTATGAGTACATGTGTTATGCCACAGCAGGAAGCCAACACTGTCCAAGAAGGATTATGGTACAATTTTACATTATTCAGCAACAAGCTGTGAAGAAAATCTTATTTAAAAGAGATTTATTTCCACCAAAATGTTCTAAAATTCTACAGAACTAAAATGAAAGACTCCATTTTTTTTGTTTGTGTTGGGACATTCAATTAGCACTTTTTGCCCAACATATTGAACATTATTTCTATCTATTCTCATTAGAATGGTTACTCTATTGCCATGAATTAAAGCCTCCATTATCTTTGGTGAACAGTAGGCACACACAACAAAAATTTTTATGAACAGTTTTACAAAATGACTTATCAGTGCTATTCCAATTAAAAACTGTAGCACTTTGTGTTGAAGTGTATGGGCTCTCACATCATTACTGAACAAGTGTGACAATAACATGATCATGCACTGCTCTGAGAGTGGCAGTAAGCCTTATGTCACTTCAGAGGAACACACTGTGTGTGATAATCCGAGACACAATTCAAAGCTGTACTGATGCAACCTGATGGGAACTCTTAGGGAGCAACCGCTAGATGACCCATCTGAAAGGATTGCCAAGACAACTCAGTACTCTCAGGAGCATCTGAATTTTTGCCTGTGTGACAGTGTTTTTCATCACATGCTTTCACACCAGCTGTACAAAACAGCCTTCCAAAAATATGTCTCTGCATGTACATTTATATATATATATATATGTTATATTTAATTGTGCTTATTTTAAAGCATTTATGGGTAAAAGTCTTTTCTGATTTATAAATCATAAAGCTGCTGTTTCCTTGAAAAAATTTACTATAAAATGCAAAACCAATAAGAAATTAAAATCAGTATTTATATTTATGAAATCTCTTTGTCTTTAATGGAGAATTTGAAAGTTAACAGTAGACATAAATAAGAATTGTGCTACCACTTTGTATAATAATGTCTGGTTATAATTTTTAAAACTTCAAAATGTCAACAATTAGTTGCCATAGATAGGACTTTACAGTCGCAAACAAGTATAAAATATTACTGATATTCATGGTGAAAGAACAATGATGAACTGTGTATAATTTATCTTCTTTTTCACTCTGTCACTCCAATAAGTCTTGTCTTTGTAATGCTTACCACCTTTGAGATCCCTGTTGAGTCCCTCTCTATGAGATCCTTATTGCAAAAGAAGATTTGATTCACACTGTTCAATATTTAAGAGGTTCTTTCAAGACACAGGGGGAAATCAGCTACCAGAAATGAGAAATAAATCCAAGGAATTCCAAAAGTATTTCTCTTTACGGCCACAAAATATATTCTCATTAAAAACAATTAAAAAAAAATTATAAAACTTTACAAACTTTTTTTAAAAGACATCTTGCTATTGCTATTTTATAGACTATGAGGCCTGAAAATGGGGGAAATTGTAGTTGAAAAATGCAGACATTTGTAACTAGTATTGTAGTATGCACTGTTCTCAGATTCATAAAACAAATATGATTGAATGTATTCTATATATAAATGTTTTCTGTATAGAAAAGTTCTTCAAATTGGCAAATAGTTTACATGAATTAAAGGAGGCAAATGACTGAAAAATATTGTTCACCTTGTCTGCTTTAAGAAAGAAGGTAGCAGCAATTATATTTGTATCCTTGCAGAGTGAGGAAGAATTCTCAAGATATCCAAAATCAGTATATAGTACAAATAATTAATGAAAAAGATCATTAAAAATAAACATGTAGGGTTTTTTAGGTCAGGATTTTAATTTCTTTAGCATATGAAAAAATTAGTCACATTTTTAAGCACTTAAGAGTTACAAAGAAGATCTGGAAATTTTATGGAATTTTCTGTAATGTATAGGGAAATAATGTCTACCAGAATTCATAGAAAAAAGATATGAATCCATAATTTCTTAACACTTTTTCAAACTAATTTCAAAAACTTGAAATTCTCAATTGTGTTCCAAAAGTCATATAACTACAGAGAAATCAGATAGTGAGAGATTGTAGGAAAAGATAAAAAATAAGAAACTGGTAGTTTCAAATGGACAACTATGTTTAGTACCTCACAAATTTATGACATGTTTTTAATTCCTTCTCTGAATCCTTTCAGAGAAGAAGGAGAATTATCTGAGGTCAGATTATAGGGAAAATGTTAATAATTATGATCTCATATAGTGTGTGCAAATGATCCCAGCAATAGAACTGAAATCATTCATAAGAAAATTCATTTCAGAGCAGCAGCTCATTTACTTCATCTAGAATTGTTCCTGTTATATATTCAAGGATAAAGTGATATAAAATGTTTCTTTTCAAAATGTGTTGGCTACAAAAGGTGCAAAACTGGAAAAGGTATTATTATGATAATCTGTTTTATACAAAACTGAGTGTGGTTTTCAGCTGCAAAAAATCAAAGGAAAATCTGTTTATGGTTTATGGTTTTTAGTCAAAAATTGAAAATATAAAGCAGTTAAACCCTATGAAGCCTGAAAAAGATAAATAGTGCTCTTTCACCATATATTAATCAGATTTGTCTTTTCTACACAGAACAGATTCTTTAGGTATAATCTGCAAAGCTGAAATTAGTAACTTAATTTGAGTCTAAAAATAGTTTCAAAAATACTTTTTGACCTTCAGAATACTTATTACTTCAGAATACAGATTCACATAATACAGGAGAAATATACTTGTCCTCTTTCCTTCGATTCCTGGAAAATTCTTTGGAAAGAGGATTGATAAAAGGCTTTCTGAATCATTTATAGTCATGAATATAATTTACAATCAGTTAGACTGAAATGCTTCATAATGAGGTAAGAGATGGAAAAATTATATCCCTTTTAGTTATTTGTAGAAAAGAAAAGATATAATAGTTGTATATGACTTTATTTTCTCTCAGTCTGAATTTAAAGTCTGAGCAAGGTTGAATGTATTTTATCACACATTATAGAGCCAGTATCTGCTTATTTGCACATTTGCATAGGGGTGGCACTTGTCATGGAGTCAGCTGGGACCATTTCCATCACTCACCTGTAACCCTCTGCCCATGGGAATCCCCTTTCCCAACAGGACTGAGTGTGGATGGCACAGGTGCTGGCACCAGACATGGTGCCATGAAACGCCAGCATGGAAGCAACCAAAGCCTGCATAGCAAACACCTCCATCACTTTTAGGGCCAGCACTTCACTGAATGAACTAGAGACCCTCTAGAATAAGCTACACATTCCACTTATTAGCATAATGGTATGCAGATAATGAGGCAGCAAAGAGTTATAACGTCTTCTTCACAAGAATAAATCACAGCTTTATTAATGTGTTTTGTCATAAAGCCTACATCACAATTTATTTTATTTTTTTTTTAGTTTCCTGCTGCTTAATACCACATAGAAGAGAATCACAGAACCAAAGAATCATTGAATGGTTTGCATTGAAAGGGGCCTTGAAGGACACCAATTTCCAATGCCCCTGCCATAGTCAGGGACACCTTTTACTACACCAGGTTTCCCAAAACCCCATCCAGCCTGACCATGGAAATGTCTGGGAGTGGGGTGCCTGTTTCACTGCCTAATCACTCTCACAGTAAAGAATGTTCTTTCTGATATCCAGTCCAACACTAGCCTCTTTCAGCTTAAAACTTTTCCCCCTTCTTCTGTTGCTGTGCACCCTTGTAAAAAGTTCTGCACTTTCCTGTTGGATGCCCTCAAAGTTTTAAAACTTCAGTTTAAAAACCACATCTGGTAGGTGTGCTTGAGATCAAGATGATTATATGAACACATACCAAGCTTTCATGAATATCAATGACAAGATAAATGACTCTTTATTTGTGGTCAAACGGAACAGAGGTAAAACTATAAGATAACTATAATACAATCATGTTGCTCAAAGAAAATCTTTATTTTTCTCACTGCAATTGCTTCTTGTGAAGAAATCCTATTAGAAAATATAAAAATAGGGGTACAAACATTTTAGAACAATAAATGAAAGAGGTTATCAATATATTTTCAGTTCTAAACAGAAGTGAAAGAACAGGCATTTCTGATCATTCAGCTCCCTTAAAGTGTGAAACTTTGAAGTGAAACTTCCTCAAAGTGAGATTTCTAGCTAACATTATTTCCTCTATCATTCTTCACACTTTCACCTTTATCCTTCTCCTTTGATCCATCTTACCATTTTCTGTCCCAACATGTTATTTTATCCCTTCTCTTCCTCATTCTTTTCTCTCACCATTTTAAAAAAAAATTCTTATTTCTCACTCATAGAAACAGTATATCTGAGTTCAGTGTGGTCAAGTTGATTGATTTTCAAATATTAAAGAATTATAATATAAAATTGAATCCCAAAGTTTTTTTACAGAATCGCTACCAGGGCCTTTGTCAAGTTATCTGTGGAGAATGCAAACACACACAAACATGCACACAAATAAACAAACAAGCAAACAAAAATAAAACCCATAAAAACAAAACCAAAACTGATATCAAGGAATGCAACACTGAAACCCATGCATGCAGCACTAAAATGTGGAGGTTGGAAAAGGGAATAATAGACTGGGGTTCCTTTTCTAACTTCCTCTTCTTTCCCCAACTGAAAATTAAAAGAACAGGGCAATTGACTTCTGCTCACACTATTCTAAAGATTTATGAGCACAGTCTGGGAAGAGTTTCAGATGTCTTCCATCTGCAGAGTCACCACAGAAAATGTTTTGGGTTTTTTTTCCCTGATGTTTAGCTGTGCATGCAGTTGGTTACTCTGCTGGTCTCTGTGCTCTCCATGCAGGACTGGAAATTTGGGTGTCCAGCCTCAGTTCAGAAATTCTGAGAATTAGGCACCAAAATGTGAGATAATGTTTCAAAATACTTCAAACAGGAGCTGAAGGTCTTACCTGTGTAAGATACAGGTTTTGAAACTTATACTACTGTTTTTGTTAGCCAGGGGAAACCAAGTTGTTCATGAATGTAAAAGAAACAAGTAATAGAAAAACTGGGAAAGATAGAATTCAGTCAACGTTTCCTGGCATGTTGAATTCTGAAAATCTACCACTGATTTTTTTACTCTTTTTTTTACTACAAGCAGTAGTAAAATACAAGATATTTATTTTTAGGAATTCAGCCTTGCTGAATTATTGCCAGAATTATGTATGGTTGAGTTCAGCCTTATTTAATTTTTTTTAGATGAAATTTAATGAGAAGGGATTGGTTTCTAGGAGCAACTCCACAGCTTATCTTGTGAAATTTATAAGTTAAAAAAAAAAAAAAGTGATCAAAAGAAAGTTCCCTGCATACAAATGTAGTAGTCTGCTGTAAATCTGAAAATCATGGATTTTTCATAACATAAATTACCGAGTCTAACTTAGCAAGCAGGGAATTTGATTTCTAAGAACATCTATCAAAGGTGGGATCACTAACTAAGTTAATATACCCTTTGACAATTAATGTCCGTGTTTAGAACAAAACTTTAGATTAAGTATAGTGAATACAAATGTCAGAAGATGTACATTTTAGAATTAATGAAGTTCAAGTCAGAGGGAAAAGACTTCATTATTACTTTAAAATATGTCCAAAACTAAAAGTCAATTTTTAAAAATTAATTTTCTTTGATGTTGCTTAAATTTGCACAATAAATAATCAAATGGCAGCTAATACTGTCTCAAGTGCAAATAATTTTTCAACACACTTATGTTTAAAGAAAACTTTTGTCAGGTAGAATGATCTGAAAAATCCTTGTTGAGCTTATTCCAGTAGCAATATCAATGGAGTCTATAGAAAGAAAATGTTCATACATAATTATAGATTTTAATGGATATTTCTTATTTTTTTCTTTCTTAACCATTTAGTTTGAATATTTCCTAATCTTGCATGAAGTTCATCACTTCCACACTTAATTAAATGCATTTAGAGCATTGCCTATGCATTCCTGCTGAGTCCTGATTGCGTTAGCTATCTTGCCTTTCAAAGTATCCCTATGGATAGTGGGAGCTACTGTTCTTTTGAAAAACAAAATATTACAGAAGCACAGAAGTTCTCAGAGCACAGTAAGAGGGAAGGGTGAATCTGATGGTTCTTAGAAAGAAAGGCAAGGTGTCTTATAACTGCTGCAGAGGCATCACTTCAGCAATTTCTTAGAGGATGTACAGGTGCCTTTTAGAAAATACTCCTAATTTGTTATGTCTTGGGCTTTGACCTTTAACAGTTGTTCTTCTTCTTTGAATCCACTTTTATTTTCTCCTTGTTTGTGCGCTTGGTGCTTGTAACCTTTGATTGGGGTTGAGTTTAGTCCTCTATTTCCTGTAGAGTATAAACTTTAAGAAAACTTGATAAATTTTCCCTATTAGGTCTTTAAAAGTAGTGAGTTTCCTTTTTGGAGGGGAGCTTAAAAATAAGATCTTTTATTGACAATAAAATTTATTTCTGTCCCTTTTTCTGGAAAAAAGCATGCTCCGATCTCAGTGGAATGTGAATTTTTTGAAATGGTTCCAAAAATACATGAAAGGAGATAATATTTTTGTTCTTGGCTTCCCTTAGCTGCCACAAAGAACAGAACAATGAAGAAGAGATCTATAATCAAGTTGCTGTCACTGAACACAAATCCAAAATATTTCAAGGAGAAAAGTTCCGCAGAAGAACTTTCATGTAGGTGATAGAATGTGAAGAGTCATTAAGGGAAGTAGACTTCTAAGGGAGCTAAGCAGTTCAGATCTCAAGGTAATACTGTGCAAAAGCCCATGTCAAAATCAGGCTCACAGGATTCTGATAAATTACTAGGTATTACTGACTGCAAGACAGAGCTGAGTGAACAGATGCAGGATTTTGAATGCAGTATATGTGGTTTATACATTTTCTTTTTTCATCTCTGATTGACTATGCTTGAGGCATGGTTGAAAGGACTGGTGCTCTAGTAACCCCCAAGACTCCACCTTTCTGACATAATCAAGTATATTTTCCATAAACTCGGGACTACCAAGACAAGGAGTATGCCACCCATCCTTGTTTGGTGCAAGTACAAATTTTTCAACGTTATTAGGCTTGTGGAATTGTGGAAAGCTGATCTATAGGACCTATAGACTACTTTTTGTTTTTAATGTATGCATAGAAACAATTTCTTTTGTCTTTTATAGCAATATACACATTAAGTTCTAGCTGGGCTTTTACCCTTCTAATTTTCTCCCTGCATGAATTTATTGCATCTTTGTCATCATCCTGTCATCATCTGTCCCTCCTTCCAAAGGGCATAAACTCTCCCTTTTCTCCTGAGTTGCAGCCAAAGCTCTTGGTTCAGCCAGGCTGGTCTTTCCTGCCAACCCATCTTCCAGAACATGGTGATGACTTGTTTCTGCCTCTATAAGATTTCCTGCATGAAGAATGTCCAGATTTTGTGCACTCTTCTGCCCTTCAGGACTGTTTCCCAAGGGACTCTCTCACCAAGTCCTCTAAGCAGGCCAAAGTCTGCCCTGTGGGAATCCAAAGTAGCAGCTGCGCTAACCTCCTTCTTTAGATCCCTGACAACCAAAAACTCATAACTTGTCATGATCAGCATGCCCAACACTGCCTCCAAGCACCACATTACCCACCAGTCCTCTGTAAACAGGTCTAACAGGGTGTCTTCCCTAGCTGGCTCTCTCAGTAGCTGTGTCATTTTTCCACAGACAGAAAAGCCCTAATTCTTATGTGAGCATTCTCAGGCATTTCTATGGTTCCTAGTACATCAATAACCCTTGCACCTTTCGTGCTATATGTTGGGTCCTATCACATCATAGAACATTATAGTTGCTGCTTAGCTTGTATGACAACAAACAAATTTGTGTTTTACTCTGTGATGTGATATGACACTGTCTGATGAGATCCTAAACACTTTAAATAACACTTGCTAGGATTTATAACCTCTCTAACTGAGTGATATTTCATTTCAGCAGATGATTCTACCTAATATATCTTCTTGAACTATGTTTGTGAAATTAGAGACATGTTGAAAATTAATTAATAGTATTTTTAGGGAAAACAAATTATGCTAGCCATAACTATAAGTATGATAAATAATTTTCTCTTACAAATGTGTCCACATCAAATGTTTTATCTGCAAATTGCTATCTTCCCAAAACTTCCTCTTTGTCGAATCTTAAATGTTTTTTCTGCCATCTATATCTCTACTAGGTCAGTCAAGTATCCTAGAAATTCTGGGAAAGTCAAAGAGTAAGCCCCTCTAAACAGATTTCTGGGTGTAAGAGGAAGAAGAAATTGATCAGGAATAGAAAGCCTGTGTTTGCTAGGAGTAATACATGTGTGGGCAGCTTGGTTTTCTTCTGGGATAATACAGTGGGTGTGATACCAGCTGGCTGCCATAGCCAGCCACTGCTCTCTTATTCCCCATCAATGTGAGAAGAAGAAAAGAAGACGTAAAAGTCCATGGGCTGAGATAAAGACAGGGAGATCAATTAATGTCATGTGAAAAACATGACTGGGGAAGATTTCTGAATTTACTGGAAATTAATAACAGAGTAGGACAGTGAGAAAATAAAAGACAAGTATAAAAATACCTTCTCCATATACCCACCTTCTCCTCAAGCTCAATGTCATTAATTTACTCTTCTACCTCCTCCTGCTCTCATCATTGCGGGAGGTTAGGGAATGGGGATTGCAGTCTGTTTATAACACTTCATTTCTCCTGCTCCTTCCCCCTTAGGCCATTCCTTTTCTACAGCATAGGTCCCTCTCATGGGAGACAGTTTTTCATTAACTGTTCCAACATGAATCCTTCACGTGGAGTACAGTCCACCTGAAGGAGACAATTTCAGTGTGGGTCCTCCAGGGCACAGTTTGTGCAAGGAACACTGCTCCTGTGTGGGCTTCTCTGCACAGGATGCAATTCCTGTTGGGAGTCTGGTTGTGCTTGGGTTACCCAGGGGCTGCACCTCCCACCAGGATGTATCCACCTGCTGCAGCATGTGGTTCTCCATGAGATGTAGGGTGGATTTGTGCTCCACTGTGGTTGTCCATGGGCTGCAGATAGAGAATGTTCATCACCGTAGTCTCCCTCTTGGGCTGCAGGCCAATCTGTGTTCCAGGCAGGCCAGTCTCTGAAGCAACAGCACAGAAGCATAAATGAGAAGGAGATATTCATACATGGTATAAAGATTTTTTTTTCATCTTTAAAGCAGTAAAACTTTGGACCTCATAGGCTGTGAGGTCTGGCCTTAGAGGTTTTTAAGAGTGTTTTCACAACACATAGTTATCCTTTCATAGAAAAAATAAAGAAAGTGAAGAACTGTTTTCTTTTGTTTGGGTTTTTTCCTTCCTGTTTTCATATCTAGATATCTCCTGAAAGACTGTGGGATTTTTTTCCCCTGGTAGACTTCAGAAGCACTGGCTGTGATTTAGGTAAGAGTGCAGTTCAGATTATGAAGAATTCAATGTCTTTTCAATGTATAAAGGGATGTCAAGAAAGTCAGGAAAATAATTTTTTTAAGGTCTGTGGTGAAAGAACAATATGCAATGATTTTAAACTGAAAGATAATAGATTTAGACATAAGGAGGACATTTTTTACAATGTGGTTGGTGAGACTCCAGAAAGGACTGCTCAGAGAAGTTGTGGGAATCCCAACACTGGCAATCCTCCATGTCAAGCTTGAATTAACAGCAACGTGATCTGGAGAAATATGTCCCAGAGGGGTTGGACTAGATGATCCATCTTTGAAAGTCCCTTCCAGCCTGAACTATTTTATGATTGTATGATTTTATTAATATTACACCATCAGAACCCTTTAGAAAATAGGATCATGAAATTCAATGTCTTATGAGGCAGATTCCACACATGCTGAAAATAAAATTTTTGCTTGGAATGTAAGACTAGAGTTCTCAGATACTACTTTGTGCAATTTCGGTGCATCTTTTAAAAATATACCTGTCATTCAAGCAGGTTTATTAGAGTAGATACATGTTTCTGAGGGTAGAGAAGATACTTGAGGAATGATCAATAACAAACGATTTAATGATTAATACACTTGAAAGCAAGAGTCTGAGACACCAGAGCACAAAAAAATGCATGGCTCCAGTGTGGTGGTATTCAAACACAGCACAGGGTGCAGCTAGGTAGAGAAAGCACCAAAGCCTATGGCACTGTTGTGAATAACAATCACAGATTCATAGAATCAAGTGGGTTGGAAAAGACCTTTGAGATCAAGTCCAAGCTATGACCTAACACCCCTTTGTCAATTAGGCCATGGCCCTAAGTGCCACATCCAATCTTTCCTTGAACACCTCCAGAGATGGTGACTCCACCATCTCCTTGGGCAGTCCACTCCATACCCAAAGACCCTTTCTGTGAAGAACTTCTTCCTAATGTCCAACTTAAACCTCTTGCAGCACAGCTTCACACTGTGTCCCCTTGTCCCATCCCTGGTTTCCTGGGAGGAAAGGCCGACCACACCTGGCTGCAACCTCTTTCCAGGCAGTTGCAGAGAGCTTCCACTGTAAATTAACAGCCTGAAAAACAAACCTTCTGATGGTTCATCAGAATAATGCAATCATAGAACCAGAATCTGAGGCTGGAAGGAGTATCAAGAGGTCACCTAATCCAGTTCCCTACCCAAAGCAGGTCTAATCCAAGCAAGTTGCTAAACACCTCCAATGGCAGGGATCCCACTAGCCCCGTCACCTGCTACAGGATTATACTACTCTAATGGTTAAAAAAGAAAACAACAACAAAAAAAATCATAATACGTGACATTTCCCATGTTTCCAGGAAAGAATGATTTTTATGCCATTTGCGTTGCTTTTATTCTACATTGTTTTGCGGGGGCTTTGCGGTTGAAAATATTATTAGAAAATAATGAATTTTTGTCATATCCATGGCTCCAGTGAAATGGGACTGGAATATGTCCCATTCATAATAACAGAGATACATACAACATTATCACTCAGACATCTGGACACTTACCTAGAAACACGTTTAAAAACAATTTGAGTATTTTGTGAGTGTCTCCAAAATGGGTTTCTCAAACTTAGAGGGCTTTCACACTCCCTTTCTTGACAGATTTTTAGACTAGTTGCATTAGATAATGGGTTATATTTTTTTTAATTTAATATTATTTTAAACAAATTATTCAGTTGCAAAGAAAAACAGTTCTTTAATTAAACTTCCAGTATTGGCTAAGCAAATTTAGCAATTTGTGCATTTAGGTCTTGGAAAGGCTTTCTTCCAGGTTTTGCAAGTTTATTATTCTCTTTGGGAAAGATTTTTTTGTTCAGTGAGTCACTCTGAGTGCAGCCCTCAGAAGCTGTTTGATCCATAGAAGCACGGGATTCTACAATGCATCCTTCCACTTCTGTGGGAAAAGTTATTTCTTACCCAGTATTATGCCACAGATCAACAGCAAAAATTTTTGAAATATTCCTTGCTCACTTCTTGTCTTTACTTGCCTTTACAAGGTGCAGCATAACTCCATTAAGCTCAAGTATACATGGCTTGCACAAAGTGATAAAGGAGATATATATTTGCATTGTTTCAATTTACTAAAACATTAAAAAAATTATCTGGGACACCCATGGTGCTCCATGGGTGCACCTCAAACTGTAGTTGCCACTAGGGTCAGGATTCAGAAATTCTACACTTTCAGGGAAACTGGGTTCAAAAGCTGTGGTGGAAGCAACGCTTACACAGTCCTGTGCTTCCCTTGGTGTGTCTGTCCCAGCACAGAGTCCCTGGATCTAGAGTCCCTTCTGCTCCCTGAACCCGAACCATAACCAGAGCACTAATTACAGCTTGGGCATGAGACTGAGAGCTGGCAGCTATTTGAGAACATTTTTCTGAAAGTGGAAGAGCTCTTCATGCTCAAGCATAATAATAAGCTTGAGGAATGCCAGAAACTGACTTGATTCAGTAAAAACTTCCTGGTCAAACCTCTGCAGTTGTATCGAGTGCAGCATCAGCAACCCGAGTGCTCAAGGCCAGGTTGGACAGGGTTTGGAGCAACCTGGTCTAGAGGAAGGCATCCCTGCCCATAGCAGGGGGCTTGGAACCAAATGATCCAGACTTCAGAAGTCCCTTCCAAACCATTCTACAATTCTGTCATTCTATGATTCAAGTGTATTTATTCTCTTTACTATTAGCCTTTAAAATATTTCTGACATAAATGATTTCTTTTATACACAACATGTTTGTACAAGTGGAATATTTCCAGAATTGGACCCTACACAAACCTAAATATTTGAAAGATTATAAAACAATTGTATATCAGTGAATAGGATAAAAGTATTTGTTGTGGAACATAAAGATTTCATTTCTATAAAGATAAATAAGTAAAGATAAATAGGTAAGAAAAATAGATAAATTTCATTCCCAAATAAATTTCAAACCTTTATATATCTGTCCATAGGTTAAACTATAAGTTGGTTAGGCCATTTGATATTTTTTCAGGAGTGAAAAGTAAAGTAGATTCATAGATTTGTTAGGCAGAGCCCATTGTAAATTTTTCTATATTTGCCACATCTAGCAAATCCTTCATGTAGTCCAGAGCAGATATGTGTAGCCTAAAATTTTAGCAAAAGGATAGCTTTTTTTCCATTACTGTTCTATTTTTCAGACTTCATTAAAAATTTGAATTCCATATGATAAGATCTTAGTTGTCTGAATGAAGTCCTAGCTTCATTGATTTCAATGTTTTATATTTAAATACGGATCATTGAATATTTCCAAGCACAGAATACCAATTACTTTTTGTTATAACCTACATTGTTGCTTTGTTTATCTTTAAAATTTGTGTCCTGATTCTGACAAAAGACATAATTTATACCAAACTTTAAACAATATAGTGTCCTAGCAGGAAAATTGTTTTTCTATTTTATTCTTTTCCCATCTGCTTGTAATTTTAAACACAATTGTTTCTGTCAGATTATGGTTTTTACTTAAACCTCATTGAGTTTCTAACAAAGTTTTCATGTATTTGCATATCTGCAATGGCTTTTAAAAACGTGGTCATTAAATCAAAATGGGTCATGAAAATGGGTAAAAATTAATAATTTAGATTTGCTTTTGTTATACTATGGCATCAAGTATCTGAGATATATTAGTAATTTCAAGAATTATTGTGTCAATGACTTTCTTTGTAATCAAAACTGGAAAAAAATACCAAGAACAGAAATATTAATAGTCGAGAGGGGAAGGGATTTGGCAATCTTTCCATGCTCTCCTGCCCTGCCTACCAGACCCCATCTCTCTTGCAGGCCATGCATTCACAGAGTTTTACTTGCAGTAGAAGTATTTTTAGTGACAAAGCAAGTTTCCAGGGAAAGAAAACTCTCTTGTGAAGGGAGAGTTTCTTAGTGCAAGATAAATAGTATCTTCTAGAGCATTGTCCACCTACATGAGCACTAGATAGTGGATTTAATACAATCCTTATCATCCGAATATTAGAAAGAGACTTTAAATTACTGGTTCATCTGTTAACCTCTTCCTAAAAGAAACCACCTAATTGCATTACCAAAATACATTATTTTTTATCAAAGTTTTAATTGTATGTGGTATTCAAGACCAACAGTGGGTAGGATTCAAAAGCATTTTAGAGTATTATCAGAAAAAAATGGGATTAGAGTGTGATAACGTTTATTTTTACAGCTGGAATTAGAATACAGGCCTGTATAACTGCCTCATTATTATTAGTGTGAAATAACTGCCTCATTATTATTAGTGTGAACTAAGTTTGGAGTTGGAACTGATATTTTTTAAACTTCAGAATAGTCAGGAAACCAGATGTGTCATTTCTGGAGACTTGAAATTATAACCTTTTGGCTTCCTATCTACAAGATTTTTGAAGGGATGCATAATGGAAATCATAATTAAATATATCAATTAAAATCTTTGAACAAAAGGTCTTAGATACTTAATATCAGCTATTCAAAATTAGAGATAATTTTGAATTTTATACTTTTTTATCTAAGTTTCCCATGTATAAACTCTCACTTGTAAATACACTGCAGTCATCACCAAGAGCCAAAGGCTTACAAGAAAATAAAATATCTATTTTCATGGAATGGTTTGAATACCAGCACAGTGTCTTGAACAGAGATGGGAAAACATATTGTTTTAATAATCTCTTATAAATTAGGTGCTTTCTGTGCAGTAAGTTAAAAATTAAATACTGTATCGAGAAACATTTCATAGTGCAGTTGCAGAAGTTCAAACACAGGTTGCACAAGTTCAGATCACCAAAGGAAAATTGGGAGCTGAGTAGCACTAGTTTAAGGTAAACAAAGGTCATACATCCAACAAATGTAAACATTCTATATTTGATGGAAATACAGAAGCCTAAATGGCAGATCCCTCCCAGATAAGAAAAACCAAGGGAAAGCAGAGACAGTAGCTGCCATAATTCTACTCTTTCTTATATTTTTGCTTTGAGCAATTTAAAATTTTAGAGAACACCCTAAGTGTGCATGATATTTTCATACTTCACTCTTCCTGTACTAGTTGACAAGAATGGGAATGAGAAAGAGTAAACCTGCACACCTCACCAACAACTCCATATGGACGGAATAATAGCAACATGATCCTGGCACAGAGAAAGAGCAACAAAATCCTGGCCTGGTTTCAGAAAAAGAAGATGTAATGAAACTTTGGATTTCCTCATGGAACTGAAAGAAGTGAGATACAGACACCATACAAAACATCAAATCCAAGAAACACCAATGTCTTGGAAATTGCTTGCCTCTCAAATGCATGGATGTATTTCCCAGTACTGTCGTCAATTATAAAATTAGTAAGATTTAAGACTTCCTGTTCTCATCATGTGCCATTGTTTCTCTGTGGATCCTGCCTAACACATAAGTGTGCTAGGCAAGGTCAGTGATTTGGTTATTTCCATTACTAGCTAAAGTTTTCAGAAAGCTCTTGCATTAAAGGCATTATAAGACTCTCTTGCCCTCAATGTGTCTGTCTGACTCAAGGTGAGCTCACAGAGACATCAATAGGGGGCAAAGAGGTCATAACATCAAATTAGTACCATCACTTCTTATGTGGCAGTCAGAAAACACAGAAAGTGGGAAGATAAAAAAAGATCACTGCTTAATCTGTTGGCTTTTATGTTTCATATTTTTTGGCTTTCTTAATAAGACTTTCATATTTGTTGGCTTCCTTAATAAGACAAATCAGGTGTTTATCAGTCTGAATTAATGATCTTTAAGCCCATTATGAAATCTTTCATTTTATATTAGGGTTGGATAAAAATGTGAAATAAGCAAATTTTTATTGTTTTTCATTCTGTAAAGCAAATTGGCTACAAAATAGTAATTTCAGAGGTTGCATAATAGTAATAATTAATAAATATCTTTGGTGATCAGCAACAGCTATTTAAACAATTCAGCTGGAATTCTGCTAGGCAAGGTATTTATGTGTAAAAATTTGCAAAGAAGGAAGAATTTGCAATGAAGCTGTCTAAGAAAAAGGGTTTTAGTGACACAGACCTGCATTCTGGATTTTAAATATTTCTGCAGTATTTAGTATTTCTGGTGCAGTTTTATGATGCCATATAAATATTGAAGACAGCTCTTTCTAGACAAGTTCTAAATATTAATCACTTCATTAATTTTTTTTTCTCAGCTTCCGAGTACTTCTTAGGCCAAGCGACTTGGTGGTTATTTTGATCTTTCAGTGTTTGAAACAAAGGACTTATATACCAGATGTATCAGTCATGCTATTTTCATCAGAATTGCAGATAAATTATTATTGAATGGTCATGCCTCTAATATTGAGGCAAGGAAGTATCTTTTTTTCTCTTCTTCATGCTGAATGTCAGGTTACGGAATAATGTGTGCACCTGCAGACTTAAACAATCTCTTGAAATGGAAAATTTTGTGGCAGCATAAAATATGTACCATTAAATATTACTTTTATTATAAAACTATGTTTTTCTTGTCCTAAAAAACAATTTTGAGTTGTAAAGCACCATTTTTTCTGCCCCCAAGCATTTTACAGTCAACAAAGTTAAAGTAAAAATCAAGTACTTCATTTGCCTGAAACATCAAACCCCATTTATTTCCCTCCCAAGAGAAGAATTAACAACAAAAGGTTAAACAAAAATCTTATTCCTCTGCCCTCAAGCAAGTTTATGTCTCATTTGGGATACTCTTTCCATTGATACGTGAACATTTTCATGTGTATGTGAGACAATCCCCTGCGTGTGTACAGCTCTAAATAAACACTCTATGCAGTCACCTAGCCCAGAATCACATAGCTGGAAAATATTCCTCAGCCTAATGGTAGGTCGTTGCATCTAAGAAATAAAATTTTCATCGGGTGTTAAGACATGCCTAATGTACCAGAATTCTTCTGATCATTGGAATTTCCAAGTATCTGGGTGTCACCATGAAAAAGAGAAATTTGTGGTCTGAAAAAAGGACAGTTTGAAGGTGAGCTGTCAGAGTGGAGAATGGTTAACCACATCTGTACACCCTTCACAGACTCATCACCTACAGACATCTAATAGGCCCAACAGTCAATTTAATCAGTCATTCAGCAGAAATCTTTTTATTGTACACTTTTACAAATCTCTCATTCTGCAGAGATTTACAGGAATCATTACTGATTTCCACAAAGCTACAAATTTTGATTAGTTAAGTTTATTTTAAACCTGGGATTAGTGCAAACTTGGTAATATAATATTCAGCTTATCACAATCTTCAATATTTCTGGTAGGTTTTGACTTGCTGTGTTTTGGTGCCCATTTGTAATTTTTACAGGTCTGAAGATATTTAGAAATAGCTAATCTTTTCCTTAGTCCTTCCTATGTGTTCTATTCAAGTGAAGTGATAGAAAAACAAAAAGCGGCGAAAAGTTTAAATTTTGTCTCAGAAACACTATGACCATGTGCATGAGTACAGGATAGATCTTCCACCATCCATGATGAGAGAGTATTTTCAGTTTCAGGCAGAATTTTTTATGCTAGTCCAGCTAGATTCAATGTCTATTTCTGTGTCCTAAATTATTATTCAGACTATTCCTAAGGTGATGTAGGACTGAAAACTAATGTATTAAGGAATAGAAATATATGTAATCAGCAAAAATGTTTGTATAATGCTATGTATAATACTTCATATTTACAGATGTCCAGGGTATATTTGACCAATCCCTTAACCTAAAGTCTACCTGATAAGAAAAAAAAAAGCCATTTGCAGAACAAGAAAATGAGGAATCATGACAGCAACAGTTTTAAAGTCCCACTAAGGATATATCTCTTCCTTAGATGCCACACATCATAAAAGTAAGGCACATATTCTGCTTAACATTTCTTCCTGCCCTCTAAAACTGCCTTTTTTAAAGAAAGCTGTGATATAGCACAAGTGGAAAGTTCATCCTTAAGTTATTCTTCTGAAGTGTATTCTGCAAACTTTCTTAAAAAGTGCTTAGAATAAGGGCATACGAAGTGTCAATCCTTTTGAAGGCATAATCCAATTAATTAACTAGAGCATGAGAACTCTCCTTTTTTATACACAGTGTACAAGTCAAGTTGCAACATCTAACAAAGCTGTTCATCTGTGCTACTTCAGAAAGTCTTATGATAAAGATTATCGTAGACTGCAGTGCTGGAACAGCAATTAAAGTAGACATCTGAAAATTAAATTTGGACTAAGTTATATTTACTTTCTTTGATAGCAACTGATATACCATAGTCAGTGGTGATAGTGAGTGGACTAATAATTAGCCAGGAGAAACAAAAATATAAAGCCACAGTGACTTTTTTTTTGCTGCTTGGATTCTTTTTGCTTTGTTGTTTTATGTTTCGTTTGGTGGGTTTTTTGTTTGTTTTTTTTTTATTTATTTTTATTTTTGGTTGTTGTTTTTGGTTTTTTGGTGGTTTTTTGGTTTGGGTTTTTTTTTTTTTTTTTTTTTTGCCTTTTTTTGGGGGGAGGCATTTGTTGGTTTTGGGAGTTTGTTGTTTGGTTTGGTTTGGTTTGGTTTTTTGTTTGTGCACTCCATTTCAGAATGTAACTCACTTTGGAGAACTGTCAACATTGCACACTTGATAGGAGAAGAGGGTTTATTTTATTTGTCCTTCAAAAAAAAAAAAACAACCCACTAAAGAAACCCTGGAGATCCCTCACTGCAAACTTTTGACTTATTATTAGCAGATTACAATTTCTTTCTCAGAAAGTAAATTCGTCTTGCAGCACTTGTGTCAAAGGTGAAGGGAATTACTTCTTTAGAGCAAATTAGGTCATTAGTAGCACTATTTTTCCCCTCAAAACCTGAGTGGTGATGGGATTAAATTTTTCATGTATTTGTACTAAAGACAAAGTAATTATTTTACATTAATAGCAAAATAAGAAATAGATTTCTTTAATGTGTTATCTTTGCTCTACCTCTGAGAGTTTGTCCATAAGAACCTTTTAAAAGATAGTTTAAAGATTTTGTTTTTCAGGTTTCATTTTATTTATTTTAAAAACCGTTTTAGCATTTTTTGATAGCTCTGCGTACTTTTCTTTCTCAGGTGCATACCAGTGACAGACAAGGAAAGATAAGCGATGCTAAGGAACATCAGCTCTTTTAATACTGGCTTGGGTTATAGCCCTGCAGTCATCAGTTATGTTCTACAACTGTCATGTAAAAATAATATCACACAAACATATGAATACCTTGGTTTGGTAGTGGTGCTGTTTAAATCATGAGAGATGCTTTGTTTCAGGTGTCTACTGGACTTTGGCAAAGCTTCACCTTTATATTTGTAATAATATTTGAAGAATATGCTACTATAATTAAGAGTAATCCATTGCAATTTTGACCTTTATCAGAGAAGTTAAGGAAGAAAATTTTTCTCCAGTTATGATACTGACTTCTCTATGATTTTGTGCTATACTTCTTTTGAACATTTCAGTATCAGAAACCTCATTATCTAGGAGCGTCAGGGAAGTTTTAAATTGGTCATAGAAATAACAAAACCCTTCTTCCTAAAAATTCAGTATATTATTTCCTTTAGTAATGTGTATTGTCTGCTTTTGATCCAGTGGAAAAGCAAAGTAAAGATTGATTTTGTTGCAGTCTGTTGCTAGAGTTCTCCCAGGATATGGAGTGACTGTGTGCCATAGAGATCACAGTTCTTCATGTTTTTTTTATTTTTACTATTGACTGCACCTTGACAGCTAGATGACTTCTGTAAGAGGATGTTAGCCTTTTTAATACTTTATATTCATATTTCAATAATATGAGGAGATATAAGTGGTGTTTGAGACTAAATCTAGTTGAGGATTTGTCACAGACATATTTTCATAAAAATCCTTTCTTTAGGATTTTCCCTTCGTGGAAGCTGAGGTCCTGGAAAAAGAATGTAAACAATGGTTATCTGCTGCTGTGGAATGAAACAGGTGCACCTGTGATTGGCCCATGTTGGATGTGTACAATTAATTGCCAATCAAGAACCGAGCTCTCTCGGGGACAGAGTCGGAGAGAGCCCCTTTGTTTATTCATTCTTTTCTATTCTTAGCTTAGCTAGCCTTCTGAGAACTTTCCTTCTATTTCTTTTAGTATAGTTATAATGCAATATACATATCATAAAAGAATAAATCAAGCCTTCTGAACATGAGGCCAACATTCTCGTCTCTCTCTCACCCTGAAGACCCTTGTGACCATTGTCACAAGGATTTGCACTTCTCTTTCTGTTTTTCAAATACTTACAGTAACTTTGCTATCCATGACCTAACCTTCATTATTAGGTGTCTGATGTCTTATAATCTCCTTACACTCACCATGCATGTTTTGTTATAAGTGATAAAGCACTTCTATCAAAGCAATCCATATCTGAATATTAAATAGAACATCTCTTGAGATTTTGTTTCTTATCTCAGAATGAATTAATGATTTTATGACCATTTTCTTTAAAGAAACAGGTTTGCATTAGCATTTTAATGTCATCTCCCAGTAGACATTTAGAAGACTGAGACAGAAATGTGGACAGCAGAGAAATTGCCTTTAACATCAAGGAGTAAAATTTAAAATATATATTTATTACAGCACAGCATGTTTCGATCATAGAGACTCAATGCCATTTCAAAGTGAAAGAAAGGGCAAATCTTATTTTCTGATGCAGTAGAAAGGAAAATCCAGAACACAGACCAAAATCTAAATTAGTCTGGTATTTGCTTTAATTCAAGTCATGGTTTCCTAGGCACCAGGATGTTGCTCTGTCCCTAACTGCCCTCTGTGCAAATGCAAGAATAAATCTGCTTAGAGTAATTTTCTACCATTTCATACAGAGATGAACTCTTTTCTATATGAGAGAGAGAAACTATTGATTTCCATTTTGGACGTGGCTGTGGGGAAACTTCTAGGCTTTGATGGAAATGATTTGGTAGAAGAACAAGGTATTGCACTTGTGCAACCTGCCATATGAAAATATTTTCCATTTATTTTCATGTTTTCAAATAGCAAAAAGACAAAGCTGTGTATGTGACAACTCCTGAAATGAGATAAAAGCCAGAGTAAAACCAGGCATAAAAAAACTTGGTAAATTTTGTTTTAGGAGAAGGTGTGTAATCAGAAAAAAGATTATAAAGTATTAACTTTGGAATTGCACACTCTTGTTCTTTTTCCAGGTAAAAGAAGTAAGAAATACAAAATTACTCTCCCTGGAAGTGTCCCTAAAAATTAGATCAAAATAAAACAGGAGAGTTACTGCATATTTCCTGTGCCAGATAAAACTTAATTGATTTGCGAGAAGCAAATTCATGCAATAGAATAATTCATATTATATTATTTGTTATTAAACCATACTATAATATATATATATATTTATATTTATATTTATATTTATATTTATATTTATATTTATATTTATATTTATATTTATATTTATATTTATATTTATATTTATATTTATATTTATATTTATATTTATATTTATATTTATGTATATATATGTACACAAAAAGAAATTTGTTATTACAGTTTACATAAAATCTATCTTAGACCAAATAAGGCTGGGATGTCCACTTAGCAGTTTAGGCATAATCAGGACAGAAAATGGACTGCTGTTTGTAAATAGAAAACAGCTGAAGATCCTTTTGGGACTTTGGGAGAGTTACTATTTTCAGAGAAACTGGACATTTATTATTTTTAAGTGCAATTTCAATGTACCTACCTGTCATTTTTTCAGAAAAAAATATTTTGGAAAAAAAATAGGACAAAAAATGTTATAATATTTACTCCATTGTGCCTATTTTGACCTCTTTTTCTGTATATCTTCTCTAGGCTTTTCTTTCTTAATCTGTCATCTCATATAAAAAATATCAACAATATATGTAAAATCTTCCTCATTGGGTATATCTGAGAGCAAACAAAATATTTTTCTGTCAGAATAAAATTTGTCTATCCGTATCGCAGAAATGAAAAGGAATTTTATAAACTATTGAGCTAAATATTTATCAAAATATCCCAAAGCAGAGTTGGAATTCAAACTAATTTCAATAAATCAGTATATTAAACTTGAAAATCTATTTTGCACATAAATAACAGCAAATTCTGAGTGACTAAATAGAAAGTAAATGATCTCAGGATTACAAGGTCAAAGCCAGTTTTTCACTAAAACACAACTCACTGACCTACTCACATGGTGAAAAAAAAGGTGGCATTTCATTACTGTTTGATTTGTGATTGGGCAGTATTTGTCAGTAAGTCTTACTCAAATGTTGAGAGCATACTTAAATTTATTTCAATAAATTTTGGATTGGGCCCTAAAGCACATAAATTCACTTTGTCAGATACACTTCTCCGTAACCACTGCTTCTCATTCCCTTTTTCATTATAATGTTTTCAGTTTGGAATTACAGCAGCTAATACAGCAATATAGACCTAAGATTTAACAAATGTGATGCAGGCTTTTCAAGAGTTCTTTGGACTAATTGGTTACACCCTTTCTGTCATTTGCTAAGCCTAATTACAAGGCTGGTAGAGGAAGAAGAGTAAAGGTTAGTGGTGTCTCAGATCCTGTATTTGCTGTTTCTGAGGAGAATGCAGCTTCTGAAGAAGCCAGATCCTCTTTTAATGACTACTGGATCATTACTGAGTTAATTAATTTTGGAAGAAAGCAAAAGTCTCTCAATAAGTATCAGAAAAAAGAAAATGTATAATCTCTCACAATAGAGCTTTCAAGTCTCTATTTCACAACTAGTAGATCTTTGTAAATTACATTCATTTCCAGTAAATTAATTTGGACTGGTACATAATTTACAATTTTCATGTCTCATTATTTAAGCCATGGCAGCCATCATTTTGACACATTTTGTCCACAGGTGAATAATCAGGAGTTTCTGGGAGAACCAGGGCAGTTTTGTCTGCTCTTAGGCTCATATTTAATCATTTATCAATGACTCTAACAAGGAAAGAAAAAGTAAAAACACCAGAACACTATAACTAGACATGGCGTCTTTTTCCGCTCATGCAGGCCCCTGAAGGAGGTAGCTTAGTCATTCTGGATGTAATGGAGACCCATCAGAATTAAGCAAATAAGTAAAATAAGACACAGTTAAACAATACAGAGAAAAGAAATCTTTTCAAATATGTGTGTTTTACTATAAAATGGTGCAGTAGCTGAAACAGAGCTGTCTGCTTTTAGAACATCCTGCAGTCACATACATTGCTTTGTACTTTGGAGGGCCAGATTCACAGAGTAGTTACGGAATAAATTACTTAAAATCAGTAAATATGTTCCAAAGGGGTTATTTATTATCATAATTTAATAGAATCTAACATTTTGACAATGACTGGCCATCTCAATGTCTACCTCACGCTCATTTCCAGAAAAGACACCACAGAATTCCATACCAGAAATGTATCAATTCCTTAGCTTTGTGTTATTTCCTTTATCTCACTCATAGGCATGTATTCCCTGAAGAGGTGTGTTACTTAAATATGCAGCTAAGTACAGCAAGGAAAGAAAAATTGTACCACCATATCTGTGAAAATCAACAGGAATTGCATGCAGTACTCCTACTCCTATCTCCATCAAACAATAACTTATCTTCATATAAGCAGAATGAGGTGAAAGTGTAGGTTTCCAATTTTTGATAGAGAATAGGCCTGGTTTTAGCACAAAATCACAAATTTAGTCTTAGAATTCCACATGCTTAAAAATTCTATATTTTGCTGTGTACAATATATTGCTTTTTTGGAATAGATCTGGGGCTCTGCTGAGGACAAATGTGAGAAGCAACACATGAGTGAAGCCTGTGAAAAGTAGCTTTTGTTCCAATTTAAAAAACTGAAATTATAATTCCTCATTAGCTCATTAGAAATTTATAAGTGTTCAATTGGACCACACTACTATCAAAATACTGGCTTGCTCATCCCTACAGTAATTCCATTGGGTACAGTTACACAAGTGATGAATTTTCTGTACTGTAACACAGTGGCTGTATTTTTATAAGGTTCTGACCTATTTCACCACTATATCATAAGGGTTTATTTAGTATTTAAAATGACAGGAATAAAGCAAGTGGTCAAAAATTATGCTGATGGATATTTCTTCCATACCAAATCTCTGTAGGTCACCCCTTTGTTAGTCATGTTTATTGTCTTCAGGTATAACTGTAACCACAGATGCTATCAATTTATCTGACCAGGCTGAAATGGCTGAACTGAGGTATTCCCCTTGTAGATAGAGAAAATGTTGCAGACATTTATCCTGCATCTGGTCAATATTTCTGCAGCCCCTAATTGGACTTAATGTACTTAGACTGAGACTACAGCTACAAACAAATCACAGAGAAATGCCATCAATTAATGGTAAGCCAAATTACTCTTTCACAGTGTCAGGGTCAGTGAGTAGGTGAAACAGTTTTTACTTCCTTGTGGTCTCATAGTGGTGCATTTTGTAGTTACTTGAAATGCTCACCCAGATTTCTCAATAGCAGGATCCCTTTCAATAAGCATGATAACCTGCATGATAACACTTAAGTCTGACAAGATGCTTTCCTCAAGGGTCTTTAAACACTGTGTACTGAAGGGGACTTCTAACATCTCTTTTGAAAATTAGTAATGATCTTTCAAAGTGTAGCCAGCAAACAGCAAATCATCAAAACACTGTGGTGTCAGCTTCATCTCCTTTTTGTCTGGGGATTGCAACAGACCCACACCATACAGTATTTCCCACTCAGATCTGTAGAGCTAATGGGTCTCCTGTACCTTCTCTGCACACTGGAGTCCTTTTGAATTAGTTTTTTTAAAATTACAGCTGATAATTAATCCATCATCTCTTAAAAGCACGACTGTTAGCCAGGTTAATAGATTTTAGGACCTACACAGGAAAAAAAACTTCATAGTCTGGCTAACAAGATAAAACAGACATTTCTTTGTCCTGATGGCCTGTTCTAGCACCTTCAAAACTTTTTCCTTCCAGCCTTCCTGGACCCCTTTGTTTTTAAGGGCTGCTTTCCAAGGGACTTTCTTGATCAGTGTCTGGCGCAGATCAAAGTCTGCCCTCTTGAAATCCAGGGTAGAGTTTTATCAACAGTCCTCCTAACTTCACCAAGTATTGAAAATTCTGTCATGTTGGGGTGACTGTGCCCAAGGAGACCTCTGACCACGTCTCCCACCAGCCCTTCTGTGTTTGTAAACAACAGATTTAGTGGGGCCACACCCCTGGAATGCTCACTTACATGTTTATATCTTTGAATATTGTTGATTCCAAGCTATCTGGTATTTTGATTTTCTTACCTTAACAATAGGGGTTTAGTCCACATAATTTCATATATTCAAGCATAAAGGTATGCTCATCAGACCAAAGAAAACGTATTTAATGTCAACCATTGACATGGTTGGCACACAACTTTTGCTTTCTTAATTAAAGTGTCCTTATCTCTGCCCAACAGTACTCTTCCCTTCCTTCTATTTTCTCCACATCCCACAGGAGAGGGGAGTGAGTGAGAAACTGCATGAGTGCTGTCCGGGATCCAGCCGCTACACCTACACAATCCCAATTTCAAGAAAGGAGATAAGAAAAAAGGTGGGCATTGCTGTGCATGATGTGACATATTTACAATGTTTTGTTTGTTTATTTTCTTATTAAATGAATTCTGAAACTCCTGAATATGATGAGATGAAAAATCGCTAGGTTCATTTGTCAATGAATCAGAAAACACCGGTCTTCTTTACAAATCTGCATCTTAGTACACAGCTTTAGAAAAAAAAAATAAAATAATAAAATTTTACTGTGAAAAAAAATTTAGTCACATTAATACAGTAAGAACATATTTATTTCACCAAAAATCATCCTCAGGACATGAGTAAAGACAATTGAAATGCTTTACGAAAGTCAGCTTCCCTACCTGAGATAAGGGTTTAAGTTTGTACATCTATGTAGTCCCCTTGAGTCCAATATTTGCTAGATTTGAGCCTATACTATGTAATTCATTACATGTATAGTAACTCTTGAATTCAATTGCTATTCACTCCATTGCTAATTTTCCTAAAAAAACCACAAGTGCTCTTTCCAATGACACAGGCATTTCTGAAAACATGCTGTATTTAACAGAGCAGAATTCAGTTAATGGTGAGCAAATGAAAAACAAGGTATGTTTAGCTACTAAAGTGCAACAAAAATTTGCTTGGTTTTCTCTGTTCCTACAAACCATACACATTCCCTTGCTCATTCTGGCAAAAAACCCCTAACTTATAATGTTTAGTGAGATATTTTCATATTTTAGGAAATTTCATTGGTATTCCAGAATTAATATTTTCTTTGCCAAAGACAATACACTCCAGGCATAAATCATACCATAAAAAGAGTATGTGACTAAGAAAAAATACTATCATGTATTTAAAAGAAATAAGGAAGGGCTGCTCTGTTCATAAGGAATAATACACATTTTCCCATGTGAGGATCACTTAGTATTGCAGGCTGAAAGTCTCCATATGTTCTCCATCACAAGCCAGTGCATGATCAATACCCTGTTACTGAAACATACAGCATCACTGCAATCTATTCCAACTTGCATCTTACAGCAATTTCTTGACAACCTCTTTTCATCACATTGTCACTGTAATTATAGTGTTAATTTTATAATACTATCAAAGAACATTTTCAAGCTTATATACACCATATACACCCTTATAGTTTGACTGTATAATCAATTTATTTGTTTCATTCCTTATTGCAAAAGTTTCATAGTCTTAGTGTCATGCATTAATATTTTGGATACTTGGAGAAGCTGGGAAAGTATAGAGTGATTAGCTTGCCTGTAAATATTGAGTCAAAAGGTCCTAAGATAGATTAAAATATTAGGGTTTGGCTCTACCAATGCTTGTAGAAAGAATGTTTTAGAAAACTAACCAAATAGTATGATACTTGTTCAAGAATATTCAATAAATTTTTCAGAGCAGGATATGTTTCAAAGATTCAAGATAAAGACAATAAAATCTTCCATGTTCCACAGTTGATTTTTTAACACAAAGCACAATGATAAGATTCCTCCCACTCCCAAAATCTCATCAAATTTGTCAAGAATTAGTCAATAGCCAATAGCCAAATTGAATACAACTGCCTTTTCATTTTCTTTGCACTGGAAAATTCAGCTGCAGACTTCAGTGTACTTAAACAAAAAATCAGGTTTTTCATCAACGTTCTAGTCTTCTATAAACAAATTTGAATTTCCTCTTGAGAACAAGAAAGTGATGGGTTTATTGGCATAAAATCTTCTCTTACATCAAAGAAATTGGTATTTTGAAAAGAGCTTCTCTTAAATATTTCTCTTCTAAATGTTCCATAGAAGTAGTTAGGACATCATGGAAGTTATCATGGTGGATACACACAAGTCAAAGAACAGGTTTCTTCAGTCCCACATTAATAAGCTGAATATGGACTAGCTATGGGGACTGTAAAGTTTTTCAACATGCAGAAAGTTAGAGTGGATGATCTTACATTTCTTATGGTCTTGAACTCTCTAATTAATAACACTGCACAAAGTCTGATATTTTGAGACTACTGTGAGTTTGGGCAGGAGTGTGTACCATTCACAATCAACCTATGTATACCCCAGCTCTTTGCCCAGCAGTAACAAGCCCTTACTATTTATTACACACTAATAAAGTGTGATGGTAAGCATTAAGTGCACACAGGCTTTTTTTTTTGTTAGGTTCTGCTGATGTGTTTCCACTGCCATTTCAGACATTTCTGCACTTCAGATTTTCAGTTTACTTCTATCCCTTCACTATGTTGTGGCTTAACTTCATCCAGCAGCTATGTCCCACACAGGCACTTGCTCTCTCCCCCAGGTGGGACGGAGGAGAGAATCAGAAGAATAGCAGCAGAGAAAATGCATGGGTCAAGATAAAGACAGTTGAACAGGTAGAGCAAAAGCCATGCATGCAAGCAACCAAAACAAGCAAAACACTGTTTCCCATGGGCAGGCAGGTGTTCAGCTATACCCGCCACACGTAATGGTGACTTGGGAAGACAAACAGCATCAACATTGCTCCCTTTCTTCTGCTTCCCCTGGCTATATATGCTGAGCTATATGAGCTACATGATGCTGTATGGTCTAGGTATGGGGTTCTATATTTGGGTCCCAACAACCCCGTGCAGCTCTACAGGCCTGGGACAGGGTGGCTGGTAAGTTGTTCAGCAGAAAATGACCTGGGGGTGCTGGGTGGCAGCAGCTGAGCATGAGTCAGCATGTGCCTAGCTGGCCAAAAAAGCCAACAGCATCCTGGGTCTTTGTCAGAAATAGTGTGGCAGGCAGGACAGGGAGAGTGATTGTGCCTCTCTGCTTGGCACTGGTGGGGCTGCATCTCAAATCCTTTGTTTAGTTTTTGGCCCCTCACTACAAGGAAGACACTGATGCTGGAAGGGTCACATTTGGCCTTCCAAATAAGGGCAACAAAGTTGGACTTGATCTTAGAGGTCTTTTCCAACTCTAATGAATCTGTGATTCCGTGATAACCCATTGGGGTCAGCTGTCCTAGCCGTGTGCTCTCTCTGCTTCTTGTGCATCTCCAGCCTCCTTGATGGCTGGGTGGTGTGAGAAGCAGGAAAGGCATTGACTGTGTGTGAGCACTGCCCGAAAACAATGAAAACTCTCTGTATTATCAACATTGTTTTCAGGACAAATCCAAAAAGAGAGCCCCAGGACCACCTAGTATGAAGCAGATTACGTCTTGACAAGCCCATAATACACTCATAACATTGTTTCCTGATATTCCCCAGGTTTACTGTGAGGGCTTTTACAGTGATCAGTAAAGGAGCTGGAAAGAGTATGATGCAAATGAGACAAATTTTTCTTTTAATCTTTGCTCTACAGCATGTCAGTTATTCCATAGAGCAGTAGACTTATTGTATTTGAATTATTATTTGAATTAAATATCTAGGTCTCAAATCCACCTAAATCCTGTTGTTAGATATGACTTGAACTAGATTTACAAAGATAGCTGGATTCCTAACAGTGAACGGAAGATACAAAAGGTTAACAGCTGGGGGACCCAAGAAGTGCCAAGTGGAATAAGTGTGGTAGGAAGATGAGGAAATTATTATATCATAAAAAGAATAGTAAAGAGACATCTACTTCAGAGATTTAACTGGATATAGTGATTTTCTGGTTATATAGCACAAAGATTATGCAGCACATCAAAGGTTATATAGCACATCCAAAGGTTATATAGCACATCAGCTGCCTTGAATTTCTAAAAGTAAGCAAATTAAAAAATAAGAAAATAAAACCAAAGCAGGCATACTCAGTGAAAATTCTAACTATAACTCAATTTGAAAGTCACTCTTGATGAATTTACAATGCCAAGTATATTTTACATTTCAAAAAATACCTGTAAAGCATGTCTTTGCTTCTGTTAGTGGAAGTAAATTCTTTCTGTCTGCTTGCATTTAACTTTTTCCTGAGAGTTTATAAAGTTTTGACAGCAACTGTCTGAGTAATGGAATGGCAAAACAAAATGCAGTTGTCATTTTAGACACCAACAATAGGAAGCTCGACTTCTTTTTCATGAACCACTGTTCTTGCAGTCAAACTGCTGTCAGATATAAAAATGGCCTTTTATGTGATGGCAGCATTAAGCCCAAAAAAGAAAGTGAAAGAAAAGTTTACCATGAAATAAAATATATGAAAAGTCAGCACAAAAAATATCATTACAGGATGCAAGAAGAATTATAATCATCCTGCTATTCACATTCCCTCCAGAAGTGCATCATATTTGGTGCAAAAGAATGACTGTACTTGAACTTAGGCACATCAAGTATTATTTTGGGAAAAAAAAGGGCAGTAATAAAACTATGATGCAAATACTGCACATATTCTTAGATAAGATGGTATGTCCTGTCACAAAGTCCATGCAATTTTTAAAATAAGTTTTGTAATACTTGTATTAGATTATTATATGAACAGAAATGCCCTTTGTATGAACATGACATGAATTTATTTTAGTCAAGAAAAAGAAACCAGCAAAAATACACTTCAATTATTGCAATGATTTTCTATTACTGGAAATATTTTATTCAGTTCTTGTCATCCTTCTTAACTATAGATAGTAGAAAATAGCAGATTTCAAAGCTGATGATAAGAAATAGTAAAAACATGGAAAGATCCATCTGTGAAAAAGAAAAATATGGGGGAAAAAAAATATTAATTTGAAAATTACAGACTGAAAGACTTTAAAAATGTTGAACATTGCAATTAAAAGTACCACACATTCTCACACATTCTAAAAACAGAAACCAAAAGGTATTTCATGAATAATGAAATAGTAAAAGTAATAGCTGAATTTTAGACGCGTTTCAAGATATAGCTGAGATAAAGAACTTATGGCGTCTCAAAAAAAGCACAATTTAAATATATAAAAATTATTTTTAATAGTGCAGACAGAACTGACTAAATCTAACAATGGTAGTATATATTTTGACTATATATTATGTAGTACATTGTGTTATAAAATAATTCTGACCAAAATGGAGTAGAGGTGAAACTGTATTGCTTGCCTGATGATATATTTAATGTTTTTTAAATACTGCTGCAGATAATAAGGGCCAGGTAAATAATTTCTTTTCAAGACTGGTTGAAATGTTTCTTCTTTTGTTGTGATTAAGAGGGAAGTGGCACATGAATCAAGACTATCACTTATGATCACTGTAGAAGCCCTCACAGTAAACCTGGGGAATAGCAGGAAACAATGTTATGAGTATGCACAGTAGAAGGTAGGCTATGGAGTCTGAGAAAAACAGATGCCAGCAACTTTCAGCATGGTGACACAGGCAGATGGCACTAAGAAGGATTTTCACTCTGCTCCTCCATTGTTTTGACCCTGCTATTAATGCCAACCTAGGAAACACTTCAGAAACATTTCACTAGGCTTATGCAATTTTGAAATAGTTCAAATTTTCTTATTGAAAGAACCCATAAGTTCATAAAAATAACTACAAAATTGTTCTAACAACTTCCAGAGAAACCTTTCATGTTTTTAGAGTCTGTTTAGGCATAAGACATACAGCTCAGATAACCAGATAATCTTCAACTCAAATATTTTTTTGTCATAGAGACTCTGAGAAAACGCTTGTTACAATAGAGTTATTGTAGTTGCTTTCTGTGGTTGTATCACTTCTTTCTTCCAAATAATTTTTTTTCATTATGAGAATCAAGATACTGGGATATATGTAGCATTATTTTGCCTTTCTATAGCAAATGTGCATGTCGTGCTACACCACTTCCATTGTAAGTTAGATATTAGTGTCAGTTCTACAAAATTCAAAGCCTGGGGTCTTCTGCATTTGGCAGAGGAAAGTAAAGTGGACAATGCTGTTGTGCAAGATTTTAACTCTATTGAGTTCAATCTCAACAAGAGAAACAAAACATCTGAACTCAATACCACACTCCTGAGTTTATGGTTTCAAATATTTGTCTTGTGGGAATAAACAACTATCATTTCTGGGTTAATCCTCTTCAAGAAACAAAGACAGGCAAGATTTATCCACTTATTAAAAGAATTCATTTTGTTTCAAAATTTTTGACATGCCTCCAAAAATCAATCTCAATAAGTGTCAAGGAATATGGAGATAGAGGTTATTTGTCTGTGATCAATTTTTATGTGACAAAGTAACAAAATTGTGAGAAATGAATTTTTTAGTAACACAAATCATTCTGAGAAAGAGATAGATGTTCTAAGTATTCTGAGTCTGTATGAAATTGCATTATTTGTTTAGTGAAAAACAGAGTGGTGACAATTGTGACTATTCTGTCTAGCCTTGGAATATATATGCTTGGTTTTCCTTATTTACCTTTATACGTGGTGTTTTCCCAAGGGTTTGCCCAATTTTTAAGTTGATTTGCAGTACTCAAATCATCACAGTATGTGTATCAATTACTTCAATATGTAATAAGGAAAGGTTGAAGAGGTTGTATTATTTTCCCTTGGTGGTGTTTTTCTTTCTGCGTGCTTCACCATTATCTACATTTCACCAGTTTTTGATCAGAACAGATATAAATCTACAAACCACTGAGCTTAAAAGATAGTCATAATACAGTCCACTGATATTCAGAAACTACTATGAGAAAGAAGAAATCTGAGTTGATGAATTAATTTGATAAACTTTGTGATCTTATTTTGCTTCTTGAAATCACAGTTATTAATGCTAAATATCTGCTAGACGTCTCTTTTTTTTAATCTGTTATATCTCTGAAATGAAAACTTTAATATTTTTGTCCTTAAATTGCAATACTTTATTATACTTGATTAAGTTTATAGTATTGCTGTTGTTCATTATTTCTCTAATGCGTTTGCCAAAATTTTGGATCCAAAAAAGTGCTCCCATTTTTTCCTACATGGTGCTTTATTTTAATTTTAAATAATAGTAATTTTATTATAATATCTTTTTTTTCTTTTCATATTGTTAAAATTACATAATCTAGAGAATAAAAAGCTGTAAGACTTATCCTACCAAGATGTCAGATATAAGTGAAATTAATTTCTTCCTAGAATGCAATATGTTTTGGGTTAATTTGTTAGTGTGATGCTTTTTTAAAGTAACTAACTTAGTTAGTTTTAAAGTAACTAACTAACTTGGATTTGTTTTAGTCAGGCTAGGTGAATCCCACCATTCTGAGGAGGGTAGAGGTAAATATTTTTAGTCATGTTCTGTTAAAGTAAATAAGCAAACAAATCAAAATGAGGTACTAAAAGCAAGTTTTATGGATTACTCACTTTAAATCTTCCTCCTTAAAGAGAAATTTTGAAAAAAATTACTATCAATTGTGGACAACAATTCAGATTGTCTTTTGTTTTCTTTTAGAAAAGTTAAAAAAAGCATTTACTGTAGTAGAACTCTAAGGTTAAAAGGAGAAACAACTCACTGCTCCCAAGAACACGTCTCTAACATGTCTAAATGTTTGGGGTTGTTTTAATATTCTAGTCCCTTAGTAGTGCTCTATGTCATGGTGGTTGCAGAAATTTCAATTATATCATCATGTAACATTCCATACCAACTCGTGAATTGCTAGTTTTTTTACCAGCAATTTTTTGCCATACAGTCTTCTTATTTCATAATATAACTGGTGGCATTTGAGAGAATATTTTACTTCAGAAAGATCTAGAATTTGCCATTTTTCTCAGTGTTTATTATTTTCCTAAGTCTATTGAAGTTGCTTAAACAATGCTGGAAAAATTTAAATATTCAAATGCGTTTTTAGCTTAGTAGTAAGGAATAGCATGGTTCATGTGATTAATCTAACAGCAATTTCTAGTAGAGATATTATGTTTGTCCTAGAAACAAGAAATGAGGGCATGTTGTGCTCTTCAGTGAGTGTTTAAGTTAGCTGTTTGGCATTGACTAAGTAATCTCCATTATTAAAATGATGTTAAAAATGTTCTTTAGTGAAGTCTTGACAGAGCACTGTTTTAAAACAGAAATGGCCCTTTTAGTCTCTGAGGAAGGAAATCTTTATGAAGGAATACAACCTTTCCTATCTTCCTGGCATTTCATACCTCTAAGAGAATGTGCTAAGTAGGTAAAGCCAATTCTAGAGTCGTCATACAGATGAGGTTGGAAGAGATCTTTAAAGATCATCAAAATGGAGGAGGCTAGCTCATGAAAAAGTAGACATAAAATGCTGAGATAGCTAATGTCTTCATTTCTGGTAGAGTTTGCCTTCATGAATCCCAGGTCCCTCAGGCCAGGGGGAAATATTGGAGATTAGAGCATGATGGCAATAATGTGAAGGTCATGCGTTTGATATCTTTATGGGAATTCATTAAAGAGCTAGACTCAATGATCTTTGTGGGTCTCTTTCAACTCATACTCTTCTGTGATTCTCTAATTCTGATAACTTATCCTTAGTGGAGGGGAATGTGGTTAGGGGAGGTTTAGACATCTGAACACACACAAGTCCATGAGGCCTGATGGTATGTACCTTCCAAGTTCCAAAGGACTTGGCTGGTGTCATTGTGGGGCCACTCTCAATTATCTTCAAAATATAATGGTGACTGGGGAAAGTTCCTGGAGACTAGAAGAAGGCGGATACCAGCCCTACCTTCAGGAAGAAGGAGGGTCTGAGGAATTACAGGGCTCACCTCAATTTCTGAGAAAGTGATGCAGCAACTGATCCTGGATACCATTTCCAGGCATTTCAAGGACAAGACAGTCAATGGAAGTGGTCAGAATGGATTTATTAAGGGGAAGTAATGCTGGACCAACCTTACAGCCTTCTATGACAAGATCACTCACTTCACAGGGGACAGTGAATGAAAGGTTGTCTGGATTTTAGTAAGTCTTTTGACTCCCACAATATACTCATAGACAAATGAATAAAATACAGGCTAGACAAAAGAAAATCAGGTGGATTGAAAGCTGACGAGCAGCCACGCCCAGAGGATTGTAATCAGTGGCACTGGAGGCCATTCACTCCTGCAGCAGTGCCCCACAGGTGAAAACTTGTGTCAATATTTTTTAACATTCTGCTTAATGGCCTTGACTAACGGCCTTGGCACAAAACCGTACTCTCAGCAAGGCTGCAGACAATACAAGACTGAGAAAAGTGACTGGTACACTAAATTATTTTTCTGCCATTCATAGGAACTTTTACAGTGAGAAGAAATGGATGAATTTCTCTCAAAGTTCAATTGAGAGAAATGAAAACTTCTGCACCCAGGGAGGAATAGACTGAAGTACGAGTATGCTCTGGGTGCTGACTGACAAGAAAGCAGTTTTACTGAAAAGACCCCAGGAAAGCTGGTCAGCACCAAGCTGAACATGAGCCAGCAATGTGCCTTAGAAGAAAAGTTTAACAGCTTCCTGAGCTGCATTAGAAAGAGAAGAAAGGGCTCAGTGGGACTCTCCTCATGGTGTACCTAGCAAAGTAATGTGAAGAATTGAAGAAGGGGCAGAAAGAATCATCATGGTGGCAAACAGTGAAAATACAGGGGTCAACAAGTACAAACTGACATGCAGGAACCTCTCATTCAGGTTATCTAGATTCAAAGCCTGAAGGAACACAGCCATTCAAAGCCTGAATAAACACAGCCCTGAGCAATCTGCTGTAGCTGATATGCTTTAAAAATTATGTTGAACCAGATGATGTCCATAGATCAATTCCAATCTCAGCTATTCTGTGACACTTCTGTCTTATCTTCTCAACTTTTCGCTTTTCTTCCCTCTTATTCTACCACATGTTTTTTAAAACCTCTTCCAATTTTCTTGTGTTTGTCTCCCACATTATGTATATCTTTTACAAGGCTCAGATTTGCCACTTATTTCTGTGTGATCACTTACTCTTGTACATGCCTTCCAACGAAGCATAAAGAAAGCTTTCTGGCAGAACACAGCTCCATAGTGTGCTGCCTCCACCCAATGATGTAGTGCACCATAAAGCTGTGAATAGCCAATGAAGCTTAGAGCAGCCTCAGTGCCCCAGTTAATTGCTTGTTCAAGTTCCAAAACAAAGCTGACACCTGTGAAAACTTGGCTTGTGTTTCTTTGTCAACACATATACATCATCCATAAATGCCTTGTTCATACGTAATTGAAGAGATTCATCCATGGAATATCTGTTACATCTTGCCTCTATTAGATGTTTTAAAAATAAAGAGATATTGCAGCACAACAAGGATAATTCCTTATGAATTGCAGTATGTCTCCTTTATGACAAAGAGCCATAAAATTGGTATTGATGATTGATCAGTGTTATTTTAACTGCCTAACAAGAAAAAGAATTATCTGACTGGTAAAGGCTGTAAAATCTTCTTCTATAGTGTTAGCTCCCAGTGCATTCCAATAGCTTAATAAACCTGTTTATCTAAGTACTTTGCAATGCTTAACTCATTTATTACTGTGTCAATAATGTCTTCATTACTCCTAGCTCCACAAGTATTCCTTTAATTTAGGCACATTAAGGTTAGGGTAAACAATTTAAAACTGAAAATTTTGAGGTGCAGAAATTAGAAGAGAATAAATATTTTTCTCATCAAACCCAATCTTAGCTCAAAAAAACCCTTTTCTTCTGTAACTGGCTATTGAAAAAAATATGAAGAGAAAGAATGTGAAAAAGTGAGAGAGGAGAGGAGAGGAGAGGAGAGGAGAGGAGAGGAGAGGAGAGGAGAGGAGAGGAGAGGAGAGGAGAGGAGAGGAGAGGAGAGGAGAGGAGAGGAGAGGAGAGGAGAGGAGAGGAGAGGAGAGGAGAGGAGAGGAGAGGAGAGGAGAGGAGAGGAGAGGAGAGGAGAGGAGAGGAGAGGAGAGGAGAGGAGAGGAGAGGAGAGGAGAGGAGAGGAGAGGAGAGGAGAGGAGAGGAGAGGAGAGGAGAGGAGAGGAGAGGAGAGGAGAGGAGAGGAGAGGAGAGGGAGAGGAGAGGGAGAGGAGAGGGAGAGGAGAGGGAGAGGAGAGGAAGGAAGGAAGGAAGGAAGGAAGGAAGGAAGGAAGGAAGGAAGGAAGGAAGGAAGGAAGGAAGGAAGGAAGGAAGGAAGGAAGGAAGGAAGGAAGGAAGGAAGGAAGGAAGGAAGGAAGGAAGGAAGGAAGGAAGGAAGGAAGGAAGGAAGGAAGGAAGGAAGGAAGGAAGGAAGGAAGGAAGGAAGGAAGGAAGGAAGGAAGGAAGGAAGGAAGGAAGGAAGGAAGGAAGGAAGGAAGGAAGGAAGGAAGGAAGGAAGGAAGGAAGGAAGGAAGGAAGGAAGGAAGACTGTGATTGCTTATTGAATAAGGAAGAGAAGGCAGTTAATGACTAGGGTTGAAGCCAGGAATTTTTGAGTTATTATTCTGCCACTAATAAAACGTATTAATCATATCCTATTGCTATGCACAGTGTTTAAAAATTTTAGATGAGAAACACGAGATTGTTTATGTTGTCTGCTTATGGAGCCCAGCAGTGAAAATTTTTAAAAAATAATGGGACTAGGATAGATTTGGAAAAGCAAATGTGAAGAAGACTTGAGAGAAGGTGAATCTTGAAGGACACAATCCATTTTCATACTGTCTTTCGGTTGTAGCTTTGCCCAAAATGTACAATTCAAAATTCAGTTTCAGTTGCAAGAACCTGCAGCTCTCTGGAAAATATCCATCCTGCGTTTGCAATACTGTGCAGGTTCTTAGTTGAAGGCAAACCACCTCTTTTTCAGCACTGTTCTAAAATGTATTAAACTACATCAATTTGTCCCTGAAATTCAGTAGAGATAACAGCAGCTGCCTTTCTGAATATGGATATTTGTGCTCTACGAGGTCTTAATTTCTAAATAATTTGTATTGATTTTTTTTAAATTTTGTTCATTTTAAATGTGGTAAAATAAAAGGAAGATGTGATAACAATAATAATTTATTATAGGTGATAGGAGGGTTAATTTCATAGCCAGATTTGACATGAAGTTTAGGTAATCATTTCAATTATAATATGGCAATGTTATTTAGATTTATCATTTTTCTGCCTAATTTTTTTCCTTACAAATTTACTGTTATTTGTATGTCAAATTATATTTATTGAACTGAAAGAAATGCATCAGTTGCTCTTTAGCATGTTTATATTTCTAGTGAAATAAATGTATTGCTCTCAACATTCCATAAAAATCCCTTACAGCCAGGTTGGTATATATTTTCAAGGTTATGATTTTTTTCTCCTTTACTTTGTTTTTGTTCATTTTCCTTTCACTGTTTCTCCTCCTCTCCTTTCAGAAACACTTGCAATATTCAAAAAATGTAAACCAATGCAATGGTCCATCTTGAGACCAAAAATAGCCTGAAACAAAATTCTATATATATATAAGGCGTTAACCCCTCCATTCATCTCAGCTGGGGATGTGAAATTAGGCATGTATTCATGGTGGAATATAGCAAATTTTCTGTTACAACATTTGTGATTTTCTTTAGCCCAACACAGCGCATTAATTTGTTTCAGTAGTTCTACAGGGAACAATATGATTCCTGTAGCTCTCCCTTTGTGTAGCTGCAGAAAGCAACCCAGATTCCCTGTCTAGGAGAGAACAAATACATATATTTGAAATTCAGATGATGGAAGGGACCGTATTTCGTCCTCAGATGAAACTTTTAATAACTAGTAATAACTGTGGGCTCTTCAGTCATCCAGTGAAAGGAGAAAGTGTTCAATCATGTGGAGTATGAGAATCCTGCCATAGAGAAGACAAACCAATTAATTTTTCTATTTTTTAATTAGAAGCAAATATTCAGATCATTAATATTCCTCCTCTCTGGCCTCACTACATATGGCAAAAAGGAATCAGAGTAACTAGAGTGGCATTTACTGTCTATACAACATGATTACAGGAATAACCTCTACTTTTGCTACCCTCCTTTTTTTTCTGATCATTGTAGATTACACTTTCCATCCTTGATTTTATCCTGAGGTAATATTAAAACAAAATAGATCAACCTACTCTGGATATCAGGTTGGCTTTTTGTAGCCAACCTGCCTATTACCTGTTGGTTTTCACACAAAATATAAGCATGAAACTCATTTCAGAAAAAAAAAAAACACAGAACAAGAACAGAAATTGGAGAAGTATTAAGTATTTTATTTGATTTGGGTTTTGGTTGGATTTTTTTTTTTTTTAGTTTGCTACAGAACCAATTAAGTGACAGTTCTAAGCTGCCCTAGAAAATGAGTGCTTCAGAACTTAGATTCGCATATGGGATTCTCTTTTTGGAGACAGATATAGAAATATACCTGGTTTAGGTGGTATAGTACAGAGATAGGTATATGGTAGCTATAGAAGAATAAATCTTTCCCTCAAAGATGTGAAGCACCTTGTAGATGCTTCCTCCTGCACAGAAAATTTCGACAATTAAGTTCCTAATTACAATACTTTGATTTTGATGCCTAAAATTTATGGAATCAAACAGACCTTTACATTTATATGTGAAGGGAAGCCAGCCCCACATCCTTCACATCTTCAATATACCTAGTATTTTAAGCACTATACTAGGATCTGCTGCTAGCAATCAAAGTAATTTATTTCCTCAGTGACACAGTCAACCTGAAAATCCATGATATGGCTATACTAATTTCTGATCCAATTGTCCAGTAGGTTTTGGAAAGTTGTTACTTTTTAAGACAACCAAATAAAATTACAGTTATATTTGTCACGAATTAATCTCTACATAGAAGATGTCAGACTGTTTTGCAGTACACTGACACAATGTGCAGAGGGGGGAAATCAGAAAAAAAGCCCTTTGAATACCTGCAATAGCTATTTCTCTTTCCCAGAACCAGCCTGCATAATCGTTATACTTCTGTGGATGGTGCATGTAGTATCATAGTGAAAAAAACACTAAACTTTAGACAAGAGTCCACTAACAGTCATTTTAACATTATTTAGCTTTCATGTGAGTATATAATATGCCAATAGAGCAGCACAAAGTACCTTATAGGTCCTTGAAACATAGAAAGCACTTGGGGTTATTTGGTTGGTTGGTTTTGGTTTTTTACAGTTTCTCCAATGGAACTCTTCTCTAGATTAGATATTGATATGGGCATTTACCACCAGACCTTTTTGTGACCCAAACAGCTGTTCACTGCCTTCTTGCTGTTAGAAATACTGTGCTGGAGCACAGGGAAAAGACTCCTTCCCTGTTGCATGATGCTTGTTCTTAAAAATCACTTCACTGCCCAGCAGAATGGTGGGCTTTTTTCAGAGATATTCTTTTCAGGGGTAGAATACAAAACCTACTCAGCCCTTCTTAATACCCCCAGTTTTACAATAAACTTCTAAAATATTTATCAGGGAACAGTTTCTCGCAGTAAAGGTTTAAAATCAGTCTTAATTGTGGTAATTAAAAATCAGTGCCTTAATTCTGCAATACTGTAGAAATTAGTTATTTGGGTTATTTCCTGCCGTCTAATTAATGAAGAAGAAGTTCAAAGTGGAGTGTTTTGCTAAGTGAATGAACAGTGCAGTGTATGTAGAAAAAATGATGCTGTGTCTATAGCAACTTATCCCTAAGGAATGTATTAACTGGCAAAGTGCCAACAAATTACAACATGAATAGATTGACAGAAAAACATTGAAAGATTCTGCAGATCTGCAAAGTGAACCAGAATACATTTAGAAAATGAGTAGTACAATTATTTGGCAAATTAAACACAAAATGATTTAATTTCTGTAGTTTGACAAAATTTTCAAGCATGGATGAGAGTTAGATAAGAACATATTTTACCTCATGGTGGTGTTTACTCTATGTATTATTTAGCACTTAATTTAGCTTATTATTGATCTCATGCTTTTCTTCCCAGTAGCTGCCTTCCAGTCCTTTGTTGCTACTTCATATTTTATTCAACTGCCATGTCATGGTAGCTCTGTGCCAGTGCTGTGCATGTGATGTCACACCAATGGCAACTTGAATGTGGAATGGGAGTGTTAAATCAGATGCAAAAAAAAGTAATACAAAACAATGGTAAATAATATGGACGTATTATTTCCCTTTAAAAACAACAACAGAAAAAAAAACCCTAAACAAATACTCATTTAGACAATATTAAGAGCAAGGAATGGAGATAATAATTGTATTTGAAACAGTATAATTATCACATCTGAGTGTTGGGCTAAACATGGCTTAAACATAGCAATTTGGGTTTCAGAATACGTCACCTTAAAAAACTCTTCTGAACATGCTGCAATTGGTACAATTCCAGGTATTATATTCTTTACTCTCTCTTTATCCCATTTTATTCCATTGTTCTTCAGTGTGACCTAACATTGCCTCTCTGTTCTTCTCTCCTGACTTGGTTTGCAACCTTGTCAAATTGTTTTTCTACAATTTTTTTATTAGTTCAATCTAAGAGAAAATTTTCTTTTGTTTCTTTCTGGGAATCATCTGTTATCTATCTTTCTGGTAATCATCATGTTTGTGAGGTATTTTAACTTCAAAGCATTTTGATGTGCAACAGAGCATTTTCCATCCTTAAACAAAGACATGTGGGTTCATAGTAAATCAGGTGTTGGTCCATGGTCCTTAAAAAGGGCACATTGTTTATTTTTGTCTTCTCAGCCAGGCTATTGCTACCTAGTATTGGCTTGGGAAATAGTTACTCACTTTCTACTCTCATTAGAAAATTACTTTTATTCAATATAAAATAAATAAAATATTTTTTGACAGACTATGATATAACACAAATTTGGACCTGATCATTTCATGCTGACAATTTTACTTCTCCTCTCATATTTAAGGTGTTCCTATTAAAAATATTAAAAAGAACTTGTAAGGCACATTTTTTTACAATATATAACAAAGTACTACTATATGGATGCCATCTAGGAAAAAAAATACAAATAGTAATGACTGCAAAATTTTAATTTGAAAGTCCAGCATGGAAACATGGGATGACAGAGTAATATCAGAATAATTATAGTATCTGGTCTGTAGCTGGTAAAATCAAATCTAAAAAGAGTACCACTTGCCTGATGAAAAGGTCTTCTCGTGCAGATGAGATGACAATGTTCCAAGGAATAGAAAATTACCACGTTTCTGTCCTCATCTAAATTTTCACACTGCTGCCAGGGGGTAGGAAAAACTGTCATTTTTTTGATAACTTTTTTCCTTTGCATTCGTCTTGGAACACTATAGTCTAAAAAAATAATTACTTTGGGAGAAGACAATGGTCAGAGGGATTGTTTAATTGAGTAAGTCAGTGAGGTAAAGAAAAAAAGGCTGAAAAAGTTCTTTGAAGTCCTGTAGGGAGATACTCTCCAGGGTGAGGAATATGAAATTTTATCACTTCCTGGACAGTATTGAAAGAATGTTTTTAGACAGAAGGCTGCTATGAATTTTTACATAGACTAAATTAAAAATTTTGAGATCAAATCAGAAGGGGATTATGAATGTCCATAAAGCTCAGACCATACTGCAGAGCATATTCATGTATCTCTGCTTGATCATAGCACATTTACATTTCATTAAAGTATTAAATTACAATATTTGCAACAGATGTTCAATCAATATATGTACTCCAGAAAAACAAACTACATGCATAACTTCTAACTATATTGTACAGAAAACTTGATATCTCTATACCATATGCTTTTTATTTTCATATTTATAGACCAAAGAAAAAAGTCATACTCTTTCAAGGAATCACTCTTCTGTCCTCTTTTGCTCAGAAAACAATATGCAGTACCTCCAGTACAGCACATATACTAACTTTTGATTTCTTTCACCTTTCATATTTCAAAAGTGTCTTAGAGTTTTCAGGATCTTATGGATTCTGCTCAATATTTCCTCCTGCAGTACCTCTTCTTTCAGTACTTCTGTGTTTCATAATTTAAAAAATTCTCAATTCGTTTCTTTCTTTGTTTGGGCTGGGAACTCTAGAAGACATGTTTCTAGCACTTTGTGCCTTAAATGTATCAGATGGCCTGAGGAACTTCAACCATGGATACCCAGAGGTTGATGGCTACAAATACTTCAGTTCATCTGACCTTTAATCAAAACTTGTTATCTGCTTGATTTTGTAACTTCTAACTGTGATGTACTAGTCAATGGTAAAATTGACCTGAATTTTCATAACCAATTATGCTTAAAATAGGTATATTTAGAATTCAGACAGGCATCCTAAAAGACCTAAGTAGAAAAAACAGCACAGGATAATAAAACATGAATTAAGATAGTAATACTGTTTGAATGCCTTGATGACCTAGCTCTGCTGTCTGAGAGGCTTGGATGTCTAAGTCAAAGCCTGTAATCCTTTGCTGGCTGAACAAACAATGGATAGTCATGTCACTCTGAAGTATGTGTCAAAGACAGATAAGAACTGCCCTCTTAAGATGCTTGTATTTCTGGAAGTGTCTGTGTTTTTCTTTTTTTCTGTCAACAGTGAAAAATGCCCATACTCATTAATTTAGCATCATTTTTATTAATAGTCCAGCTATCTAGATTGGTATTATACCATATAGTAAGTGACAACTTTATCAGTCATTTTGAATTTTGGAAAACTGTAAATATTTATCTTTGTATTGTTTTATTTTATGAAATGTACTTTTTCTAAGGAAGAATGTCTTGTCTGAACCAAACCATTTTTTAAAAATAACTATAAATAGAAAGAATATCTTGTTATGAAAAGTGATTTTGTACTTTATGCATAGCCACTGTTCTGCAGGAAATTTGCGTTAACTAATCATCTTACTGTAGTACCCACAGAAAAGCATCCTCAGCTCCCTTTTTGTTCAGCTAGTGGAGGCGATGGTGTAAAGTTTCATATTTATACTCATTTGCTAAATCCACTGTGATTTAATACTCTCTTGGAATTCTTAGGAGGAAATAATTTTCCTGATACAAGTACTGCAGACTGACGGTGTTTTTACGGCAGAATCAATCCATGGTCTTATTCTACAGTATTTTACTAGCTTGTTTCTATCCTCTTTCAGGGTTATGTAGCCAAAGCAGCATCATCTGAAAATAAAGTCACTCTCAAAGGTCAATTGTTGCACACCTTCTTCCTACCAAGTGGGGATAGAGGAGGACAAATAACCAGACTATTTTTATCCACCATCACTGGGGAGTTTCTAAACCAGCAGAATTTTCATTCTGCTTCTTCCATTGCACTTCTGGCTGCCAACAGTCTTGATGTCTTTGTGATATTAAACAAGTATCTGAAAATTATCTTCACTCCTTTTTGCAAGATAGTGATATGCAGTTTATAAGAAAATTAATCAATTGTTTTATTTGCCATCTATGTGAGTTCAAATCATGCTAATGGAATAGTTCAAGAAAAATGACAATAGGATACTATCTAAATCTATGATGATAAAAATTCAGACAGGGGTTTAAATTTTTGATGCAGGCAGATGTTATTGGGAAAATTAAAGGGATTTGTAAATATGATAATTTTAATCAACACTGTTTGTCTGGGGGTTTTGTCTACTTAATCATTGGTATTGTCCCTCTCCAAAGGGCAAAGAAATAGCTCTTTTTTAATTAGTAAATTTAAAAATAAGAATATTCTAGAAATATGACATCTATACTTGTCTTAGTGAGAAGTTACAGGGAATACACATTTAAAAACCTATAATAAACAAGATCTAAAGTTCAGAAAAGAAGTGGAAAATTAAAATCACTATGAAGATATCTGTGGCTCGAATTTGGTCTTTGGCATCCATGTATAAACCTGGAAAATATGGAAATACTCTGGCTTTCCTCACTTACACTTTTCAGATCAGATTCTGAATTCTACTTTTAGTTGATGTGGAAAATATAATGCTTAGATGATGCTTACTGATTTCTTCCTTGTTGTGTTGATATCTACAGAAATTGGACATATTGTTCTGGCAAAATGAAAAAGTTACTATAACACAATGCATGAAATTTTGTACTTTATCCTGTATCAGAATCAAGAAATACAAGAGAGTGCACTCTTTTCAATTCCTTTCCCTACTTACAACTATAGTCATTAGGATTTGAAAAGCATTTTTCATTTAAAAATTTATTTAGGACTGATAAGGGTAAAATTCTTCAATAATTGCAGTATTAGAAATAGCACTTTGAATTTCAGTTTTATAGATCAGATTTTTAGTAGTCTCAAATCAACCAGCTCCTATCTAAACACTTTTCTAATTAGCTGTCTTTCTGCTTCATTTTATTTATTCTGTTTTCTTTTTTTCCCCTGTAGTAAATTTAGTCCATTTGGTACCCTTCCTTTATTACACCTGAGCATTACATAATGTAAGCATAGAGTAAGAAAGTCTGATTAATTTATAAATCAGTGTAGATGGGCACTCATGACTCATATATGAACATAGGGGAGTGCTTGCTACAATGAACACCAAGAGTTTCTATTATACAGGTTATGCAGTTTTGTTATTGTCACTATTATATCAATCTTACATTGTCAAACCAAGGTAAAAATGTTTAAGAAAACATCTACAGCCTGCAGGTAAGTACATGAAGACAATTAAAATAGAAAACAAATAAAACACCCCCTTTTAGAGTTCCCAACATCTGAAATCAAATCACCATTTTTCATTATGTTAACCTAAGGTTGACATTAACTCTGTCTTCTGAATGCATAGCAAAGAAAAAGTACATTATGCAGGGAAAGGAGCTCTTACAGTTTTGTTTGTTTTGCTTCACCATGGGACAAATGTGTCAGAACAAAAATGCTGTTTCAGCTGGGTAGAGTATTACACTTACACAGAGAAATTCAGAAATCATGACATGTCCCTAGGCTGAGTGTAAATAAATAAAAGGATAGGTACACAAACAAAGCCAACACCAGAGCGGTGGGGGCTCAGTGAGTGGACAGTGATACGCACACCTTTCTGTTTGCTGAGCCTGAAGATTACCGATATATTTACTTATGCTCTTCTTAAAAACTGAACAAACAAGGCATTTCACTGCTGGGAATTCTGCCTGATAACCACTCATTCATCTCCATGCATCAAAATACATGCGATCAAAGTGTTAAACACTTTCCTTAACAGTTTAGGATAAGATAGTTGGGTGTGACCTAAATGTGGCCTTCCAGGATCTGAAGGAAGCTTACAAGAAAGAGAGGGAATTTTTACCAGATCACCTAGTGAAAGGACAAGGGCAAATGGTTTCAAACCTAAAGAGGGTAGGCTTTAGGTTTGAATAGGTTTTTTTTTGGATATCAAATAGATTTGATATTAAGAAGAAATTCCTTTCTATGAGGATGGTGAGGTACTGGAACAGGTTTCCGAGAGATGGTGTGGATGTCCCATGCCTGTGTTTAAGGTGTTTAAGGCCAGGCTGGGTGGACCTCTGAGCCAGTCTAGGGAAAGATGCCCTCGTCTGTGGTGTGAGGATTTGAGCTAGATAATCTTTAAGGTCCGTTTTTAGCCCTGGCCATTCTACTATTCCATTATATTATAAATAACATAGGGTTATTATCAGATTATTAAGAGACGCCACTGCTCGAATTAAGGTGCAAATGCCACAATCAATAGCACAGATTTTATTTAACTGTAAAAGCAAGAAAGAAATGGGAAAGGGGGGCAGGGATGAAGAGGGAGAGACAGAGAGAAATCAAGCAGAAGATAGTCTGATCTACACCTGTGGGTCCCGTGGCATCTCCCTGGTCCTTCTTCATTAATATCCTCTCTCAGTGGTAGGTGTCCCAGAGTGGTTCTTCTTAGGCAACACCTTTATATAATCTTTATATAGCCCAAGTCCTGGGTATCCACAGGTCATAGATGCTGTTTTCATGACTCGAGATGTCATGTGTATAAGCATTGCTTATTCACACACTGCTTCCTTTCCCACAGTCTGCCATAGAGGGAATCTTTTGCCTGGATGCACTAAGTAAGGAGCGCTAAGCAGACCTCAGCTTTACTAGGCTTGGAATTAGTGCCTTCCTGCTGCAATTTCCTCTCTTCTATCCTTATCTCAAGTTCCTGATGTGGTGGTTTATTTTATGGCAAATTCCTTCAGTGGCCTTAACAGTGTTTAAGGCAATTGTGTTAAATCTGTTACACTTAGAGGTAATGATAAAAAATAAAAGATCATATGGAGGGTTTTTTCTTATAGGCTTATATTTTTCTCAGGGATTATACACAAAAGATACATCTGATGGCTGATGATATATCATATAAATAAGCTCTCTGCCTTCATTTTAGTCTACATAAAAAAGGAATGCTCCATTGCAGGGTGATGAGAGTAGTGTCTGAGTCATGCCTAGGCACTGCCTGGGACAAGCACAGGCTCATTAAATTGGAAAATCACTTTTTGTTGGAGAGGACTCCTGAGGTTACCTCACCCACTGCACTGCTCAGTGCAGGGCAAAATGAATGTTCGTTCCCTCATCCTGTTATTTGATTTATAATTCATAATGCCATGGGAAACATTCTGGCAGGACTTGACACACACTTGGAAAACCTCCGATGGTGATAACAACGTTAAATATTATTCACGTCATACAGTAAAAAATTTCCATTTCCAGGTAAACCAAGCAGCATTTTTCAAGAGCACTGTATATCCACTACCTGTGTCTATTGAATCCTCTAATAAGCACTCTATCTTCTGATAGAAAAACTGTAGTAGATAGCTCTTATCCCTCAGCTAGAATAGTCAGAATTTAGAGCAACAGGAGCAGATATGATCTCCAGAACTTTATTAACTATTATTTCTGACCTAGAATAATTATTTGATAATGGCTCAAATTAAAATGTAGAATGAGAACTGAGTAACACTGTCAATATATTTTGTAGACTCTAAGGCACTCCTATTATTTTGTAGCCAGCGGACAGCTCAGAATTGCTATTGTTTGAATTATTGCAAAATGACATGTAGAGCTGAAATAGCTTAATAATATGTCTAAAACAAGTCTGCCAATTACATCTCAGATGTGCATGAAAGATAAATAAACCAGAAATCTCACTCCATTTCACAAAGATAAATGAAATGTCTGGTTTATTAAAGGTATGTCAAAATAGAGGTATTGTTCTTTGGTCTGAACACAGACAATGGGTTAACACTTCCTGAATTTTAATCAAGGTCAGACAATGGATCTGTGAAAATGCCATAATAATCTATGCAGAAAATAACAAACTAACACCTAATGATTTTTTGGGGTCCTTTTGACAATCACTTGGGATATGTCAGATACCAAATCCTAGTGTAAGTGGCACGATAACTGCATGGTACTTGGGAGCTGAGGTGCTTAGGAGCTTTGAAGATAGAAGTCATTCTACTTGTAGCTAAACTGTGAAATTGCAAAAGAGTTATTCTGTTCTCATTCTGTTTTGTCATGGAAGGGCTTGATTAACACATTTGTGTGTTTCTATATAATGTAGTCAACACTAGTCACTGAAAATGTCCTCCTCTGACAGAGACTCTTCATTTGGTCTTCACACTCTTCCTTCTACAGAGCACAGACACTAGCTCAGCTCTGATTGTTCTTTAGTGATAATGTTCACAAAAGGGAATAGAAACTGTATCTACCTCAAACACTGAATAAGAAGGTCCTCCATTTTCATACTTAAAGCCTTCAGACACCTGACATCAAAAAAAATTATTCACTCTTCAGTCGAATTCAGGATTCATTATTATGGTATATGTCTTTTGCTGAATAAATATGATGTATCTTTACATCAATATTTATTTAGAAATCTTTGAACTTAAAAACTTTTTTTTTGTTTCCACAAAGGGTTTATGCAGTAAAGTAAGAAAAAGAAATCCTTCCATTTTGACTTCTGGATTTTAGTTCAGAGCTGAACTGGGCTCAGCCTGCTTCAGGTGCAGAGTCTAATATGAAATATTAGGAGGACAAATGACAGATAAAATTATTTCTATCAAATGGATCAATATGGCATTAGCATTTGACGTAATTTCTGCTTGCTTCTTATCTGAAAATAAAATCTAGGTAATATTTTAAGAGATAAACAAATATTTAACCACTTATTATTTAATGTCAGGTCTGAGATATTCAGTTTCAAAATAATTTCTTGTAAAGTAAAATTAATTATTCTCTGGATAGTTATAACTTATGTACCAAGTTTATCTTTCTCAAAAATTTTCACTATCAAAGAAAAATTATGCTAAATTCTCAAATATTGAAACGCTAGAATTCTTCTATTGTTCCTAAACTCAAAGATTCATTATAAAAAATAAAAGGGATTTACTTCACATTTACATATTTAGCATGTTTTTACTGTGCTTGCAATTACTCTTATGGTGTAGATGCTATCTATCAGTGCATCAAAAATAGAGTCATATGATGAAAATTAAATACATCATGAAATCAGATATTAATAGTATTAGAAACTTTAGAAGCACCATTATCATTTGAATATACTTGCATATCTGAAAAGCCTCACTGACCAGATTTTATTCATTTAACAAATAAGTTTGATTAAAACTTGTGCTGGTTTTGTCTGAGATGACTTTATTCACAGTGTGAAATATTGGGCTATGTTTTGGATCTGTGCTGAACACAGGGCTGATAACACAGAGATGTTCTCGTTGTTGCTGAGCAAGACTTGCACAGAGCCAAGGCCTTTTCTGCTGTTTGCTCTGCCACACTGGTCAGGAAACTGGGCGTGAGTGGGAGGGGAGGCTGGGAGGAGAGACAGTCAGGACAGGTGACCCAAACTCACCAGAGGGATATTCCAGACCATCATGCTTACTATACAAAGTGGAGGGAAGAAGGAGGCAGGAGGACATATTTGGAGTGATGATACTTGACTGGCCAAGTAACCAATGCACATGATAGGGACCTGATCTCCTGGAGAGTGCTGAATAATTGCCTGCTCTTGGGAAGCAGTGAAATAGTGTCTTATTTCGTGTTGTTTGTGTGGTTTCTGTATCAAACTGTCTTTATCTCAACTCACAGGCTCCACAACTTTTACCCTTCCAATTCTCTCCCTGACCCTGCTGGTGAGAGTGAGCGAGTGGCTGGGTGGGGTTTGGTTGCTGGTTGGGGTTAAACCACAGCAACTGCAAAAGCAGACCCAAAAATCTAGTCTGCTGGTTTCCTAGTCATCTGTTCATTCTACTGATCTACAAAATTATGCACCCTGATATTGAATTTTATCTACCTTTGTGACTATATTATTCAATGTGCTTTTCTAATGTCTATCTTGATGTTTAAGATCTTTGCCTGACATGAACTAGCTAAGACAAAATTATATTCCCTAAAGTTTAGCAGAGTTTAGAACATTTTTTCTAATACCTTGGCAAATACTCAAAGTGAAAATAGAAAGGCATTAACATTGCAATGCACAGGAATTCCACCTGGAATAAAACAGTATTTAAATGTCTTCTCAACTGCTTCTGAGCTGCTCAAACTTGTAAGCTCCAGCTCAAACAAAAAGGCAAATTCTTGAGATTAGAAGTGCAAACTTCTAAGTTTAAATACCAATTTCTGTAGGTGTCCAACTGTAGAAAGGTTGACTTGGTTGTCCAGAATGCAGCCAAGCATCTCAAGGCTTTGCATGTCTGGGTAACACAGTCTCAATGGCTGTCTTAAGCTTAAGCATTTGCTTTCCATCAGATTTCGCTTTATAAGCTGCACCCTGAAACCTGAAGGATTTGATATTCATTTTCCCATTACGGATCATGTTACAGAATGACTGTACTGCAGTCAGTGTGGGAGGAAAAATGTATATTTCACTACCTCCTGTTAATATCTTTCCCAGTCGTATAAATAATTTTAATATTAATTGGGGTAAAAAAAATGGTTGTCCTTAGCCTTGAGAATTTACTTCAGATAGGATAACAAAAGACATTTTGGTTTTCCATCTTTTTCCTCAATAATAACTCCAGCAGAGCTCTGTTCCATATGAACTGACAACGCTGCTTGCTGGAGATGACTTTTTATTACCATGTTTTGAAATATGTCATGTCACATCTGAGACACCTTCTCACAAAAATGATCAGCATCTATTGCCTCATGACCAAATTGCTACATCTATCACTAAGCAAGATAGCCAGCCCTAATTTCATTTTTCTTATTTAACTGAGTTATTATGTTTATAGTCCAGAAAAAAAATCTCAATTTTTGTGTGAAACTGAATTAATATGAATTTTGGAAATCACTGTTGCTAATAGTACTTCCAGATAATAACCAAAATGGATTAACCAATGAAGTGTAAAAGCACCATGTGATAAAGTAACGACATACACAGGAGAGCTGACATTGTACATAGATCTATGAGCCTTAAACAAAGCAATCAAGCAAAAAATGGAACAGATGCCCAAATCTGTGATGTAACAAATGGATTAACTGATGTCAGCATTTTAAGCAAACTGAATAGCTCTTGAGAGTACTGCCCAAAGAAATGTCAGTGTTAAAGTGCATTTATTACCTCACTAGGGAGATATAGATTCACTCAGTTACCCTTTGATTCTTGAGCTCAATGGCTTTTATAGAAGCACAGCCATTATATAAATTATATGTTTAAAATTGTTTCACCTTGATGACATTAAAAAATTCTTTTCAAGATGGTCAATTTAGCTTTTTGACCTACCACAGAATTTCAAAACAGGAAATTAATATCAAAGAAAAATAAGAAATTAAGGCAAACTTCAGAACATTTAATTCTTCTGTTATATATTTGCTTGAGTGCTATATTTACAGTGACTAGATGAAAACAGTTATTTTAGTATGATTTTTTTTTTTTTGTTCCATAAACTGTTGTCACAATTTACTCTCACTTGTCCCACTGAGATAACATCTGCTTATCTGAAAGCTCTGTCAAATACTTTTTTTTAAATTTTGGGGGGAAATAATATAATAGATTTATTTTCTGACACATCCACAACACTCTCTTTACTTTTAAAGTGATAATCTAATTAAGAAAATTTCTAAAAGTGTCTGCACTAAGGAATTTTAAAGAAAGGCACTGAAAGATGAAATTGCTAAAATTTTACAATTGCTCTTATTAAATGGTAATGGGTTAAAGCAATACATTCTACTTTTCAGGAAATCACTTGAATGAAGACTGACACTAATAAATATGTAAGGCTAATTACTTTAGAATTAATGATTAAAACCAAAGGAAATTACTGGACCAAACAGATAATTGGAAAAAACTTTAATGTTACTGTATTAGGTTTGCATGGCCAAGCTTTGGTAGCAGGGGGCTATGGGAATGCCTACTGTGAGAAGCTGCAGAAGTTTCTTCCACGTCTGGCAGCCTCAAAGTTGGACATGCTGCTGGACAAAGCTGGGCCAATTAGAAATGATGGCAATTGGTCTGTGATAACATAGTTAAGAGGGAGAAAAAAATAGTAATTGCACAGCTGTAGTTTTGGTCAGAGGAAGTGGGGAGCGAACACGTGAGAGGAACAGCCCTGCAGACTCCAAGGTCAGTGCAGAAGGAGAGGGAAGGAGGTGCTCCAGGTGCCAGAGCTGAGGTTCCCCTGCAGCCTGTGGTGATGTTACTAAAATCAGATGGCTAGAAACTTTCTAATAGTGTTTTGAGTATTAGATAGCAGGCATTCTTTATTGCAGTGTGCTGGTCTCTCAGGGAATCCTTCCTTCATTCAAGTCTCCTGAGCAGCAAGTGAACAGTTTTTATCATACACACTGAGTTCATATTCATTAGCTATCTCCACTTCTTTTGACTTTATTTGATATAGCTTCACGCCTTATCAGAAGTCCTTATTTGGTTCTTTGGGGTCTGTCTTCATGTCCAGGGTCCTTTTTAGATAGCTGTTCTTTGATTCTGGCTTTTGAGTAAGTGCAATATTGCTGTTTTGCATAATTTCTACTTTGTCAGTCTTGCAGAGCTGAGCTGGCATCCTGCTTGCGTTTTGCATGACTTATGTTTGCCAAAGTTACATCCTTTATCTATTTCTACACGGCTGTGCTGTTCTGTTCTACTGATCATTATAAGAATAAAGTGTTGTTTTCTTCTACTATCTGTATGATGTTCTGTTCTACTGATCTTATCGTTGAGGCAGCTGTGCCCCTGCAGCCCACTGTGGGGGGTTGATATAAAGTACCTCTGAGTAGGTGAGTACCTCTGTGGGGATGCAGAGATCCACCAGCATCATGTGGGGGAGACCCATGCCAGAGCGGGAGGATCCCAGGGAGGAGCCTGTTACATTTTGGGGGGCCTGTGGAAAGAGGAGCCCACACTAACGCAGCCTGTCCTTGAGGGACTGCACCCCATGGCAGAGTGATCCACTCTGCAGCAGTTTGGAGAGGAGTGTTACCTGTGGGACGGGCTCATGTTGGAAAGGTTCAGGCAGAACTATGTCCTGTGGGAGGGACACCACAGAGAAGGGAAGGACTCCTCTCCCTGAGCAGTGGCAGAAGCCATGGGTGATGAACTGACCTTAACTCCCATTCCTGTCTCCTTGCACCGCTGGGGGAGAACTTAGGGCGGGGAAGGTGGTAGGGGTGGGTGGATATTGTTTTCAATACCTTATTTTACTTCTCATTATCCTGCTCTAATTTTACTAGCAATAAATTCATTTAATATCTATAATTTGAATTTATTTTGCCCATGATGGTATTTGATGAGTGATCCCTCTCAGTCTTCATCTCAACTCATGAACCCTGTGTTAAGTTTTCTCTTCCCTGCCCAGCTCTGGGGAGGTAAGTGACAAAGAGGCTTTGGTGGGTGCCTGGAATCCAGCCAAGGTCAACTCACCACATTCATCGAGGAAGAAAACTCCCTTCTTGTAAATCTGTAAACTGAAAACCATACATGGAGTCACAGGAAGTGACAGCAGGAACACTCAGTCGTTATTTCAATGCAAATCTATACATTAAATATACATTTCCTCTTATTCCATTTCTCCTCTGAAACGAATCAAGTTATCTTCAGTTTAGGCATTTTGAAATCCAGTTTGCTAAATAAACTGTTGACAATTCAAGTAGGTAAATTTCACTTTTGGAATAGGCAGTTTGAGCTTTCTGCATTGAGACCATTTACATGAATGGAAATAAACAATCCCTTGCTCAAGAGGTACATGCTTCACTGCCAGAGCACCTCCTGTACTACAAAGAGTTGCTATTCTTGAAGAAATATGAATTCTGTCAAAAGTACAGACCAGAAGAACAAAGACCAGGTGTGATAGCATAATAATGGAGAAATTCTTTTAGGTGCAAACTAATTCTGTTCTAATTTTTTGGTTTTTAATCAAGCATTTATGCTACTTCTGGACTTACCAACAGTGATGAAGAGCTCCTGTGCTAAAATAAAACCATTCTGTGTACTACCCTGATACAAACTGAAAGAGTTAAAAAGTATATCAGATTCACAGGCATGGGTCACATCTCTTTCAACAGGCATATCTGGAAAAGCATCACTTAAAATTATTACATTTACAGGATAAAAAATGATGAATGAAATTATATCAGTCAGCATGGCCAAAGATTCTCAAAAATATTAACAGAGGAAAATAAGCTGGGTATCAAATTTATTAACACAAAAAACTGTAATGGAAGAATAAGGAACCATAAAATATTCACACTAAATATTTTTTGTGAACCAACAACTTGCTGGCAAGGCTTTACAGAGGTTCCTGTACTGTGGGTAAGACGCACAGGAAAAACACCAACCAGATATTCTCATGAGATCAGGAATTTGGCAAAAGGTTTTGCACAACATCCAATCAACACAAAACAATCCTCACAGCATTAATTTGGCCTATTTAACTCAGCACATTTTAAACCTATTTGAAGTTAAGTTACTTGAATAGTTCCCAGAAGATGAAATGAGAAGAAGAAAGAGGGAAAAGCAAAAAGACAAAAAATACATAGAAAAATACATGTAGCTACCAACTAACTCCTGAGTTTCAAGCATATTCAGACAGAAACTCCAAGGGCAGGGTAGGATCGCTTACCTCATGCTCAGCCTTAAAAACTCTTGTGCCCCCTTGGGCCCTCCCCCCAGGTGGCACCTCTGGTCACTGGCTCAGGTGCTGGGTTGGGCGAGAGAGGAGCCCTGCCCTGCTGTGCCCGTGGTCAATGACTGGCAGCTGTCAGCTGGGCAAGAGAGGAGCCCTGCCCTGCTGTGCCCATGGTCAATGACTGGCACCTGTCAGTTGAGTGAGAGAGGAGCCCTGCCCTGCTGTGCCCATGGTCAATGACTGGCAGCTGTCAGTTGGGCGAGAGAGGAGCCCTGCCCTGCTGTGCCCGTGCTCAATGACTGGCAGCTGTCAGTTGGGCGAGAGAGGAGCCCTGCCCTGCTGTGCCCGTGGTCAATGACTGGCAGCTGTCAGTTGAGTGAGAGAGGAGCCCTGCCCTGCTGTGCCCGTGGCCAATGACTGGCAGCTGTCAGGGGCTGGGATTCAGGCTCTAGAGGCTGCAGGCAGGGCACTGTCCCACCAGAGCAAGGCCTGACCTGCCCAACGTCTCCCCCAGGCACCCCGAAATGTCTTGAGAGATCAATCTTTCTAGTCTCTGACAAACAGGGTAAATGTTAGGTTTAGTGACAAGATTATGCTCAAAACACGGGCTTGGATTTAAATTGTCACAGATATCTCTACAGTACCTTCATAAAAATATTTCCTTGTGCCAAAATATAATAACAGTATTTTTGGACGAAAAGCATATATTTTTTGAATGGTGATAGATATATCAATTTCCGTTGTATCAAATATATTCTCAAATAATCACCTGACAAACAGGAGATTATTTGTTAATGATGATTCTGGTGGTGATAGAAATTTATACTAGATTGATTGCAATTTAAGTTATATGATATACAAGCTTATAGTTATCTAACAACAGACATTGCTGATTTCCAAGGTCTGCCTTTACAAATATTTGGTAACATTTAATACCTCTAGTCAATGAAAACAAATTACATGGGCTATATTTTAATTTTGTAAGACATTATGAAATGTTTCAGTTAAGGTACAAGGCCTGCCTGCCTTCAAAATGTTTCCCATGAGAGTTAAATTCTACAACAAAGGTTTCGGGGTGTTTCACTGAACACTAATCAGGAAAAATAGTGAGAAAAATGAAAAGTAGAAAAAGAAAGAAATTATGATGAAAATGAAAAGATTTTTCATTTACAGAGGTAAAGCCACTGCACAGATGGGAGAAATTGCAATTACTAATTTAAATGGCATTAAACATTCTCCAAGATTTAAATAAAAAATAAAAAATAACATTATTATAACTATATAAACAGTAAGTACATGATGATTTCTTTACTGTATTTTTCCAACAATAATATGGTAAATGACAACGTTCTTACAATGGTAGGTAAACATGGTGTATAGCATTTTTTTTCATATCTCAAATCTGGAGTCAAGCACAACACCAAAAGTATCTATTAAGGTGATAGAGTACTATAGTTTGAAATCAAGAAAAGAAACAACTCTGATAAAAGATGAAGGAGTGAACTTTTATGAAGAAAGTCAGTTACAACAGTGGTCTTTGTGGGATCAACATTTAAGAAATGTCTTGATATTATCTGAGCTGAATTTCATTGCTTATCAGGGAAAGTGAATGCCTAAAAATTTTGTTTTCTAGGGGAGTTTAAGAATCATAAAACTATTGGTGATATAAGAATGGCCTAAAAAATAAATTGAGACAAATGAAAGAAAAGAAGATTTAAGCATGACCACCAAATTATAGAGGGAAATTAAATAATCAGATTTAGATTTTTTACTTGCTTTTCTTTTAACTTTTCACTGATCTTAATAGCACTTAGAACACTTAGTAAAATCCCATAGAAACAGTAGATTGGAAAATATTCTGAGAAAATAAAAAAGCAAGAGATCTTCAAGCTCAACTTCAATTAAAGAGTATGATTCCTGAATAAATATGAAGGATTTAGATAAGAGTGACTGGATACTAAGTAAAAATTTCTGAAAGAGAACATGAATAACAAATGAGTGATTAATGTAAGGAAATAAAAATGAGATATTCAGGATTTTATCAGTACATAGCATAAGTATTCAATATAAAATTTTTAATAGTCTCTGCAGATAAATAAGAAAAGAAGAAAGGCTTTGTGTCTCTGATGTCCTCTTTCCAGCCGTGGCTGTCAGACAGTGCTTAGACAAGAGTAAACTGCAAACATAATTCAGATTAATGTCCTATTTTCAGCTCAGTGACTTGTTGATCTAGTCAAGATTTCTATATATTTAATGATGTGTTTCTTTCTCTAGACATGCAGCTTTGTATTTCCTCTGTGCTCTTTGATGAAGAATTCCATCCTTCAGAAGAACAATCTTATTTCCTTTGTTTTGATCTGGCTTTTTTAATATAGCTTCTAATATCTCACTGCAAGAAATTCTGAATCCTCAAGACCTATGCACACATGTCTGTGACATTCATGGAAGCCTCTTTGTATGGAAGCCTCTTTTCCAGGCTTCCATATTTAGTTCTTGGCACTGGAACTGAACCATGCTTATGATCATACTTCCTCCAGTTTTCAGTTCTACATAACCCTTTCAGATGTTGAGGCCATCTGTATACAGCATTCAAGATATAGATTAACAGTCTTATAATAAAGCTTTTTAATTCTCTCTTCTTTTCTAATACTTTTGAATACATTTCTCACTGCTGCTGAGAACTAGATTGGCATTGTATGGAGCAAAGCCAAATAGACATACTGTATCCAAATTTGTGCTGGTTCAGTGGTACAGAAACATCCACCTCTGTCTTTGGGAAGGTTTGAGCAGAAACGTACACATTAGTCTTTAAAATGTTAACCTCCTTATCATGTACTATAGTGCATATGATTGCTGAGCTGCAGAAGCAAAATGTGAATGCTATTACTCCTTTTACCACTGAGGGTGTGGGGACCTGTCATATGTTACTGGCTATGTGTATGCCACATGCTAAATCAGGAGAGGCACGGATAGAGCAAACCTCCCTGCTCTTCCTTTCTTCCTCTTCTCCTAAGAGCTCTAATTTCATCCTTTGCTTGCACTTTCTGCTACAGAGTATCAAACAAGTTTCCCTTATCAACATGATTATGGACAATTTTGGAAGTTTTGTAAGACTGTGTTGAGTCTTTTCAAGCATCTCATATTCATTCATATGTGCACTGATTCTAGCTCTTGCAGGAGCCTTACTTCATAAAGGACTAACAAGGATATTCTAGGATTCAGTCATGACAAATGAAACCAAAACCTGTGCTAATGTAGCCGTGCTGACTTTGCATGGCCTGGTTTTTGGTAGCAGGGTGGCCACAGAGGTGGTTTCTGTGAGAAGTTGCTGGAAGCTTCCACCATGCCCAGCAGAGGCAATCCCTGATGGCTCTGAAGGTGGACAGGCTGCTGGGCAAGGCTGGGCCAACTAGAGATGCTCGGTAATGCCTCTGTTGAAGCGTATGTAGGAACAAATCAAAACAAAGGTGGAGGCACAGTTGTAATTTTCCAGCCAGAGTAAGAATAAGAACACGTAAAAGAAACAACAATGGAGACATCAATGTAGTGAAGAAGGAGGGGCAGGAGGTTCTCCAGGCATCGGAGCCAAGATTCCTGTGGAGGTCGTGGTGAGGCCGTGGTGAAGCAGCTGTGCTCCTGCAGCCCATGGGGATCCACAGGGAATGCAGAGATCCACCCTCAGCCCGTGGGGATCCACAGGGAATGCAGAGATCCACCCTCAGCCCATGAGGATCCACAGGGAATGCAGAGATCCACCCTCAGCCCGTGGGGGAGGTGCCCATGCCGGAGTGGGTGGAGGCCTGGAGGAGGCTGTGATCCCATGGGAGACCTGGTGGAGGGAGAGGGCCTTGGTACCAGGCTGGAGCAGTTTTGGGAGGACTGTTTGCCCGTGGGACTCACACTACAGCAGTTTTAGGTAGACTGCTACTTGTGAGAGTGGACTCATGTCAGAGAGGTTCACAGAGAACAGTCTCCTGTGGGAGGGACCCCACGGTTTTACAGGGGAACGACTCTTCCCCTAAGCAATGTAAGAAAACCTCAGGTGATGAACTGACCAAACCCCCATGCCCTGTCTCCCTGCTGTTGGCAGGAAGGAGGAAGGGGTTAGGGGAAAAAAAAATGGTTTTAAGGGATTATTTTACTTAATAAAATCAAATACTTAGAACACCTTCCTCCTACCCCTGCCTTCATCCACAACTCCATCACTGAATTCTCTCTCTCCTTTCCCCGACCAGAACCGGGGGCACATGGAATGAGGAATGAGTCCTCAGGAGCACAGCTGGTCAGAGCATGGTGCTAATGACACCAAGGTTGTGGGTTCAGTCCCTCTGAGGGCCATTTGCTCAGGAGTTGGACTTGATGATCCTTGTGGGTCCCTTCCAACTGGGAATATTCTGTGGATGAGGACTCCTCACATTCTTCTCCTGCTCCAGTGTGGGGTCCTTCCCACAGGAGACAGTCTTTCATAGACTTTTCCAATATGAGTCCTTTCCACAGGCTGCAGTTCTTCACAAACTGCTCCAATGTGCATCCCTTCTGTGGGGTGCAGTCCTTCAGGAACAGATTGCTCCAGTATGAGTCCCCTGGGGGGTCACAACTCCTGCCAGCAGATCTCTTCTTGTGTGAGCTCCTCTCTCCAGAGGTCCACAGGTCTTCCCAGGAGCCCGCTCCGGCATGGGTTTTCCCTGCGGCCATGGCCTTCTCTGGGCAACCAGCTGCTCCAGTGTGGGGTCCTCCACAGGCTGGAGGTGAATGTCTTTTTGTAAAGGCTGTTCTGAGTGTACTGCTTATGTCAACCAAAATTAGGAATTCCATTCTATGTTAAGTGTACTCATTTTCACAAACCACCTCACTAAATACTGTATCCAATCCCACAATTCCCAGAGACAGAGGTATTATAAATCCCAAGACTTGAAGACAAAAGATCATTTTTTGTCCAAGGATTTGACATACATGAAAATTATCAAAGAAAGTCAATAGGAAAAATGTTTAGGTAAGAACAGCGAACATTGGCGTCAAGTTGATTGGCTTTTGCTTTTGACTCATTACTAATTCAAGTAGTAGTAAGAGAAGATTAAAAATAATAAGGGTGATTTATTATGTTTTTGTTCTGGGAAAAACATTAAGGCCATAATTATGTGCAAATATGTATTGTAATGGTAGCAAGAGCATGTGGACTGCAGCCATCAAGACAGTTGCAGTAAAGCCATCTCCCTAGATGAATTATTCCCCCGGGATTTTATGAAGACTGAGTCAATGAGAAAACATTGCAATCTTTTCTGAATCAGATAATGGAGAGTCGTGGTATAACTGACTGTTCACTACTCTAGTAAACCATTGGTTTACATTCATATATTAAGACTCTATGTGTAAGGGAAAATAAAATTTTAGTCCTGAGATATCCATTAAATCTGTCATAACTATGAATTTTAAAGAAATTAAACTGAACTCTGGGATGAGCATTGTAAATATAAGGCTATTTCTATAACCTAGATATAAGTCACAGAATAGTGTCTATAGGAAAGATGTTGAAATTTATACTGCATGTTATTTGTGTGATTACTCAGTTGGAAGTACTTCTAAGGAGCATTTGGTTTCTTCAGGGCAAGGGGCTACTTTGCATATTGGCATTGCAAATGTTTGGAGAATAGTGCTTAAAACGATTAATTGTGCAGTGCACTGACAAAAACCCTGAGCAAGGCACAAACATGAAAGAGGAAGAAAACAATATTTGAATACTTCTCACACAAAGTTCCTGTTGCTAAGGAAACCACTTCCTTCATCTGTGCATCTTCCAAAAATGTCTATCTCCAGGTCACTCAAATAGTGGAGATCACAATCTGGTGTCTTGTGAAAGGGTAAAAATAAGTCATATATGACTGTTACAGAGTAATTAGTGTGCTTTTTAATAATCTGCAGAAACTGTAGGAGATTCAAATGTGCAACATCATTTTGAAATTCACAAAGAAACCTGTACACCAATCATTGTACTTTCATTTTGTTTGTAAGTTTTTCTGCCTTTTTCTTTGGTGTATGCCTAACCTCTACTGTCACTGTTTCAACCTATACTTTACATTTTTAAATAACAAATGCATAACGTGTCCTATTTTTTATAATCACTTGCTGAATTCTTCAGCTTGCTACATATTATTTTGCAAAGAAGAAAAAATAAATCTGGAATAAATCTATCTCTGCATATATATAACTCAAGGTTTGACCTGAAGAGCAAATAGATATACCACAGTTGTGGTACAGGCACACTGACAGCATCAAGCTTCAACAAGCATTTCTGTCATCACTTTGCCCTATATAATCTCCTGGTTCACTGGAGTAGAGAAGTTCACAGAACTAGGTAATATTGTGGGTTGAGAGATCTGTCATCTCCTAGATAAGACAGAAGTCTATGTTTATTCATATTCTTCAAACAAAACCATAATAAACTACTCCTGTCCTTAATTTTAAACATGAAGTGCTTTGTCAAACTAGAGCAAGAGATAAATCTGTTATTTTGAAATTGTTTCTTGAAGAAGAAAAACAGAAGGAACAAAGAATAGGTCCTGCATCAAAATAAATAAATTTTAATTTCTACTTTCTCCATGTATCTGCTTTTAGATTTTGACTGCTATTGATGACACGTTGGTTGTACAGTAATAAAGGAAGACAGCCACAGTTGAAAGACATTACATGCTTTATCTAAAAAACAATGGTGCTTAAGCCAAATATTTGGTTAAAAATAAAATTTGCTTGAAATCTCAAGTTTTGGAAAATAAAAATCCCATTGTTTCTTTGTAGACTGCAGGAAAAATGATAAGTGCTTGGATAGTAATAAGTTTTTTTTTAAGGAAAATTAGTTGTCTATTTCCCATTTCTAAATTAAACACATATGTGACATTTAGGTATGCCAAGTGCCTGAAATTATGCAAGAAAGAGTAGTTTGGATTTGCCTTGGTGAAATTTCCTCTGATGCTTGATAAGACTGAGTTTGCCAAGCTCGTAGCAGGAGCTAAACTGTCAGCTGGTACCACAGCTGCCCCACTCAGCACACCAGGTCTTACAGCTACTGAAACTAATCTGTCTGCCTAAATTGTCCATCCAGTTTTACTACCACAGTAAGTAATTTGTTGTTATGCAATTCAAAACCTGTTTGTGATGGCCACAGACAGCACATGGAAGGGGCAAGCCTGTCTGTCAGTGTGGAAGAGCCCTCCTCCTCCTCTACCTCCAAATTTTTTCTCAATCTCACTCTACAGAAGTTACTTATGACAGTTGGATTTGGCATGCTGGATGCAGCCCAGACAAGGGATCTTTATTAAATCAAGCAGTTATCCCTCAATTTGATTTTTTTTTGTATGTTGTTTCAGCAATCTCAGCAAATTATTACTCTAAATGTTACCAGTCTTAAACTTTGAATGAATATGTCTTTCAACACTATGGGATCTCTATAAAGTTTATAGTATTTGTAAAAAATAATGAGGTTTGGATTTCTATTGCTCAGTAAATATTCTGAATCTTCAAATGACAGCAAACATACCATCTAAAAAATACACTAAATTAAAAAAAATAAAGAACAGAGTGACACCATATCTCAGGATAAGCATTTCTCATTTGCATTGCTATAGGCCTTAATACAAGCACATGTTACGCAGAATATGCATAGAATACCATCTTTACTTAATTAGATGCAAAAATTATCTGCAATTTTAAAGTTCTGGTTTTTTTTCTTTATCTTGTGCATTCTTATTGCAGTACTTTATATTGATTGCCATCAATTGTTCAGATTATCTCTGAGCTTACAATAAGCTTTTTTCCTTCTTTTTTTTTCTTTTTGAGTTGTTTGGTTTTTTTTTTTTTTTGCTACCTTACTCTATGCTTTTGGTGGACTGGTACTTCTTTTTGTAATAATCTTTCATGATCATTGAAAAGAATGATTGATGGAGGTTTTTCCCAAGATACATTTAATTGAATGTCTGACAGTTTTCTATTCCTTTAAGCACTTCACTTCCTCTATTCTTGAGCTTAGTCTCTGTCTTCATTTCATATATCTTGTCAGTCAAGGTTGAGGAGAAGAAATAAGTATTTGTCACCAACATTTTAAAAACAGGGAAGTTGTAGGGAAGGCAGAATTTTTGGTTTGTTATGCATAGTCTCTATTGGGCAAAAAGCACAACAAAATTATTCATATATTAGATATTAGCTTTATGCATGATCCTGATTTTTATTCATATAAATAGTAAATTTAAAAATTGTAATTCAGCAGATTCCTTCATCATATATAATTCTCATGAGCAAATTTTGACAGTGTTAAGCAAAGTTAAGACAAGCATGTCTTGGCATTTTAATGATACTAAAATTCTACTGCACTGGGATCTTGGTTTGCATTCTTCTCTCCACCTCCATAATGTGCATTGTGTACTTACAGTATTAAAATTTAAGTACTGCAGGCATCCAAACAGCAACTACTACTTCAGCAGAACACTGTGGTTGGTTTACGACTCACCTCCTGAATGAAAAATATCTTAAAATGCTCCTGCAGATATTTTAGTAGTAAGAAGAAAGTTTCTCATTGCTGGGCAGAAATGTGTTTACATTCCCTTGAATTTCAAGTGAAAATGGAGACTAAAAGCCCTAAACATTTGTTTTGAAAATATATTGGAAATATTACTCTTGGAGCCGGAAATTTTATAAGGAATATCTGTTTCCATGATCCCTTGACTTTAATATAAATGCAGGAAAATTCTCAAAATAATTTCCAAATTTGAAAATGCATTATACATCTTCAAGAAAATATGTAAAATGTGTGAATTTCATAGTCATATTTGTAACTGAAAATAATTTCCTTTTAAAAGGGAGGGGTTTAACAAAAATTTCAATCATTATCTAGGAAAAAATATCTAGTTAATGATAATAATGGACTAAAGAGTTCACATGTTCATAAGCAGAATACAAAATCACTTTGTACCTAGCTGAAGGAATGGAGTTTACTTTTTTTTATACTGTGAGGTTCTTTCTATTTCTTTGGTCTGGAAGAACAGCTCTGTTTATGTAATTCTTTTGTGACTCCAAAGGCAAAATGTATGAACCTGGCGCCTGTATCTCACAGTGAGCATAAAACATACAGATGCTACATGAACCCCCTCAGTTTCTTTCAAAATAGGTGCCAAGATGTCTGAAACATCTCACACTTTAAGTAATAATACAACAATAAAAAATAAATAATTAATAAAAAAAAAAAACTTTGTCTTTTCACTGTGCTTGAAGTCCATCAGCAAACGGGCCCCAATGTGTTTTGTAGTTCAGCCTCTCCTTAAGTCATCTCTAACTATCTTGTGTTGGAAGCAGAACTGGTGCATGTGGCAGACTTTAAACAGCACTCCCAGCCATTCAGGCCAGCACAGCATTGTCCTGGCATCCCACTCCTGAGCCTCTTGGGCTGTCCTGTGGTCCTTACTCACTTGCAGCTGAACTGAAGAGCTCAGCTCTGTGCTGCATTGCTCCCCTTAAACACAACTTAGACTTTCATTAGGGCTCTGCCAAGTGGCTTCTCTTGTACACCTACTTAGGACTTGGCAAAGCTTTCTTCTCTGCTTTATTTTTTCTACTTGGAGGTGAATTACTGTGAAGATTCTGGCTGGAAAACTGAATACCAAGAAACTTTCCATTCAGCATTGAATAGTGTATTTCTATGAGCATTAAAGCTATGAAATTATGTTTCATTTCTTCTTTATATCACAGTATGAGGTATTAACATCCAATGAGGGCTAGATCTTTGCTTAAAATAAAACTTCTGCATTTTTAATTAGTTTTAAAAATAAATTAGTTAGCAATTTAATAGTTTTAAATTAAATTAGTTAGTAATTTAAAAGTTTTGCAGGTTGGGACAGGCATTGTCCGCTGTGTCTCCTGACTACTATTAAAAGTAGGCACTGAGATCTGGAATTTCATCACCTTATAATGACAGTTTGGGGCTTGTTATACTTTTACATTTAGTGGTTGACTAGATAATGAAAAATTTTGAAAACAGTAAATTATATTGTAAAAAGGGAAGGGAAGGGAGGGAAGGGAAGGGAAGGGAAGGGAAGGGAAGGGAAGGGAAGGGAAGGGAAGGGAAGGGAAGGGAAGGGAAGGGAAGGGAAGGGAAGGGAAGGGAAGGGAAGGGAAGGGAAGGGAAGGGAAGGGAAGGGAAGGGAAGGGAAGGGAAGGGAAGGGAAGGGAAGGGAAGGGAAGGGAAGGGAAGGGAAGGGAAGGGAAGGGAAGGGAAGGGAAGGGAAGGGAAGGGAAGGGAAGGGAAGGGAAGGGAAGGGAAGGGAAGGGAAGGGAAGGGAAGGGAAGGGGCTTCTCTCAGTTAACTGATTGACTTCAAAGGGAGCATCAGACATTACTGAGGACAGCATTGACCTCAGGACTTTAAGTCAAGTTCTCATTTGACATATGAATCTAAATCAAATAATGAAATTTGTGTGAGTCTTCTATGTTGTAAATCATGTCTTTTTAGACAAAGAAGCTTTTTTTTTTCCAGAGATACATATTATCTTCCATTTTAAAAATTCTTTAATCTCCAGAAAATTTCTGATTATGTTGCATAAGACAAAAGATAGATCCTTACATCAGTAGTTAAATTTCATTGCTCCATGTCTATTTTACAAAATCATTTGTCTTTCTCACATACCTTATTTCTTTTTAGGCTATATACTTAGGAATTATACTCCAGGATATGCTCTTCAATCTGTGTACCTATATTCTTCTCAGCCATAATGGGATTTAGTGTGAGAACTCAGTCATTCATTCTGCTAAATTCTGATGTCTTGTATTTCATCCAGACAAAGACTTCTTTAAGTAACATTCACATCACTCAAAACAATGGTAATGAAAATCCGTATTTTGCTACCGTACCTGCACCTTATAATGATTCCTCCTACTCGCAGATATGCAATAATGCTGTACAGCAAAGGCTAGGGCCATCATTTCCCACCTGTTTTCCATGATAGCAGGACCCCACAGCCTTCTGGTTTAAGATATATGGATATCTAACTTGACTAAGTATTCTTCAAGGGAACAATCACAGCTATGCTACCTGAAATGAAACACCTGCTGAATTAACTCATGCTAAATGAAGAGAGCAGAAAGCAGTAAAATCACTTTCTAGGTCTTCTTTTCATCATTTCCTGTGGAGATTTCAGCAGATGACCTGAGGAGTAAGCAACAAATTTACAAATCTGCCAACTCACTCAAAAAGAAAGTTTAAAAGTGGGAATGGTCCTTTATTCAAAAAAACAAGGAAATATGACAAAGCCTAAAGTAAAGGATAGATTTGATACACTTTGCAAAACCTGTGTGTTAAAAATGCAAAGTATTTTGGAGTAGGAAGGCAGAAGAGTTATGATCATATATTTATAGATTATCTTCTTTCTGAAACATGATCAGCAGAACTTAATGGGTAAATGAGGACAAAAATCTTTCTTCTTGACATGAAATTTATCAAAGGTTCCTAAGCTTTAAATGCATAAAGTGCATTATTTTGGTCTTTTGAAAAATTGTATGCTGTTCTGGCTAAAATGTGTGTACAACAATTTTGTTTGACCTGCTTTATGTAGCTGGATTTTTTCTCATATACCAGAAAAATTCTATACACAGGGCAGTCCATCTTGTTATGGCCACTCTTGTAAATGTGGGCTAAAACTAGCAAAATAATTGCATCACATAAGATTTAAAATTAACACAGAGTTTCGTTTCTGGTAAGTAAAATTTCTGTGTGCTTATTGCACTCCCTTGAACATTTGCTCTGAAGGAAATGTTTTAGTTCATATGCTTACACTTTGCTCTTAAGCAGAGCAAACCTGAAAAATGACCAGATCAAAATAAAATTCCTTTTTCATATTCCTTTAATACATAGTGAGTGATTAGTGACAGAAATCCCTTGTAGCCACAGTTCTGTCAGAGTTTTCATCCACGGGGATTAATACTGCTCTTAAAAATTGGTGGTAACTCCTTCAGTTCACAGCACTCAAATCTCTATTAATTCATACAAGTCAATTTATATCTAAGCCAGAAGAAAAGTATTTTTATTTCATTTGCTTTCATGTAAATTAGTTGGATATTTTTTGATTTAAAGATATTTAAAGTCATACTACTAGGCATGTCAACCACTTTGACAGAAGTAGGCAGCTTTAATCTCTACCTCACTGGGGTTCCTACATAATTTCCCATAGGAGAATACAATGAATCACTTGATCTCAACTAGCTTAGATGAAATTCTGAGGTGGAGAATACTATATTTCACATCACTGAAATCCCTCCAGGTGATTTACTAGGCACCCCTAGCGTTTTCCTGATGTTTTCTACTGGTTTAAAATTAATCTTGCCAGAAAGTAGCCAGCTATTTCAAAAAGAAGCAATATGTTAATTTCTAATCATACTTTTATTTTTTTGCTTTACAGGGATGTCTGCTTCAAAGATAAAGGAAGAAGGTGTACAAAAAGTACAGCTTGCAAATTATGGAAACACATAAGCTTATAAGAGCTGCCAAAAAGGAAAAGCAGTGCAAGGATTTAAAGACACGATCCAGGATGGCAATCAATTTCAATTAAAAAAGAGAATTTCTATTGCAATATGTCTTTTTGGTCAGTAGCATATTTTTAACTTCTTTTCTCAGGGATACCTTTCCAGCCCCTATTGCTCTTTAAACTCTTGTAAACTGGTCAGTAATAAACATTAATTTCTCCTGATGAACTTAGACGTCTGAGTTGAGCCTTTAGATAGATTTCTTTGTTTAAATAATACATCGCTTTTGGCAGTGTCAGAGGCTGAAATGTTATGGTTTGTCTTCATGAAGAAGGACCTTTGCCTATTATAGTGAAAGTGCAAAACAAAGCTGCACCAACAAAGGGCACCCTGAATGGGCCCCTGGCTGATACCCTGAACTGTGGATTAAACCACCTAACACAGCCTGAGATAAGGAAAGTGACACTATTGTTCAAAGCACCTGGAAAAGCATCCCCAGCAGGGCCCAGCCCCAGGTTTATCAGCTGCCAGGCTTGCACAGACCTGCACACCAAGGGGGGAGGAGGAGAGTTTTTGGGGGTGTGGCACAGCCTCAGGTCGAGGCAGTCAACATCCATCCTCCCCTGTGCAGACCAGCCCAGGGGCTCAGGCCCCCCACCCTGGGAAAGCCACATCTCTGGGACATCCATGTGAGGGATGGAAGAGAGAGTCATGGCCCATCAAAGACCTCACCGAGGGGTCCCCAGACCCTGCACTGCATGTGATGCAACTGATGCAACACATCTACCACGTTGCAAGGGACTGAGTCAAACCTGCCCCCCTCAATGTATATCAATCCATTGGATTCTATGCTTTTCACTGGGGGATCCTCACTACCAAGAAGACCAGAGAGAGGGAAGCAAAGAGATGTTGTTGGAACCCATGGAGGGTAGTATGTTTCTACTTAATCTCTGTCACTCTCCCTGTCCCCCTCAACACACCTCTTTTTTTCTACATCTTTCTTTCTTTTCTCTTTATCTTTGTCTCTTTTGCTATTAAATAAAATATATATTTTTTTGTATCAACACCTAACCTCATTTGGTTTTAATCATATGTTTTGGATATATTCAAACCTTTCAGGGTTTGATCCACTTTATTCACAGTGAGTTCTTTTTGCTCTTATATGCTTAGAATGGATTGCAACAGGCAGCTTTTTTTTCATTGCAATTCCCACAGGAGCTTCACTAAGTTTTTATGTTACTGAGAATCTTGAAAAAAGTGTAAACACTATTATAAAGAGCCTTTTGTTTTTTTGTTATTATTACTTTGCTAGGCTACCCCTAATGTAAAAAAGCAGCCTGAAACCAAAGTAATTTTAATAGTCTGGACAATGTCCAGTCAGGAAAGTAAATTTGTAATCTAGTATTAAGGTGCCTAGAGCTTGCTGATCAGCAAATACTGTGACAGAGATGTGAAAAAGCTACAGATGAAGAGTTTGTTCTCTCCATCTGTGTAGAAAGATCAATAAGTGTTGTCTACCTGTACATTAGTAAAGCTTTTGACATCATTTCTCACAGCTTTGTCTTGGAGAAACTGGCTGCTCATGGTGTGGATGGCTGCACTCTTCCCTGAGCAAAAACTCTGGGTTTGCTGAGCCCAGAGAGTGGTGGTGGATGGAATTACAGGTACCTGCTACAGGTTGGTAGCAGGTCCTAAGTGATGTTCCCCAGGGCTTAGTACTGGCACTAGTTTAATATCTTTATCAATGACCTAGATGAGGGGATTGAGTGGACTCAGTCAGTTTTCAGGTGACATTTATTGTGTGGGAGTATTGATCTGCTGGAGAGTACCAAGGCTCTGAAGAGGGATCTTCAAAGACTGGACTGATGGTCCAAGGCCAATTTTATGAGGTTCAATAAGGCCATGTGCTGGGTCCAGCACTAGAGTCAAAACAGTCCCATGCAGGGCTACAGGCTGGCTGAAGAGTGATTGGAAAACTGCTCTAAGGAAAAGACCTGGGGGTATTGGTTAGCAACTGGCTGAACATGCCTAACAAGACATCCAAATTGGAGACACATGGATGGGAAGGGTGAACTATGCAGTGGATAAGGAATCGTCTGGGTGGATATAGGCAGAGTTGTGGTCAATAGCTCGATGACCAGGTGGAGGCTGGTGATGAGTCATATTCCTCAATTCCCCTTTTCTTGGGACTGTTGCTCTTCAAATTCTTTATCAACCATACAGTGAGATCCAGTGCATGCTCAGCAAGTTTGGAGATGACAGGAAGCTGAGCAGTGCATTTGACACAACAGAAGGAATTCCAGCCAGGGGGACCTGGACAGTCTTAGGAAGTGGGTCCATGAGAACCTCATGTTGTTCAACAAGTGCAAGGTTCTACATGTGGATAAGGACAATCCCAGGCATGAGTACAGACTGGGAGAAGAAGTCATGTAGAGCAGCCCTGTGGAGAGGGGTGGGGTCGGACCTCCAGAGGCCCCTTCCAATTACAGCTTTTCTTTAAATCTATTATATTTCCGATGCAGTCAAGAAGACACATGAAAAGACTGCAGAAGTGCTGGTATTGTGCTTGTACAACAGCAACCTTCAACAAATTAGACTAATAAGTAGACTAGTCAGTCCCTAGAAAATAAGATAAAGATGACAGAACTCAGATGATAAAAGTCAGGTTCTAGAAGGTAGTTAATTACGGATCACTAAAGCTTTATATAAGCTACGTTTTGTCTAATGAGCTGAATTTCATTTTTTTATTTAGTCACAGGTTTGACTGTGGGACAGCTAAATACCACATAAATGTTCCCGTACTATCCCACTTCCCAGGTGCAATTGGAAAAAAAAGCAAAATTTGTGGGTTGAAAGAAAGTTTAATGAGACAGAAAAGGAAAAAAATATAATAGCAAGTAAAAATATTAGAACATACAAAAAAGGGATACACATTTTTTTTGGTGGGATGAGGATAGGCCTTGACTCTGTGTGAGCCCTGCTCACCGATCCTAAAAACATCAGTTGTTATCAGTATTATTCTCATTCTAAATACCAAACATAGCATTGTACCAGCTATTGGGAAGATAATTATCCAAGCTGAAACCAGACCACTGTTTTGATTTGTTTGGATTTGTTTTGTGTGTAGCATTTTATACAGTTTGACACAACAGCTGAGGGGCAAAGAACCATGTATATTAAATCACTGTGGTTTGTATTAAATGGATTAAAAAGGGGTTAGATTGTGATGTTAAAATAAAGTGACATTAAAGACAAATCAGTTCTTCTATTCACTATGATAGCTTAAAAGCTCATGGTGAAATACATGTAAATGAGGACAGATAGTTCACATTGCTTTTTAACATAGAGGTTAATAACAGAGGATTCTCAAAAAAATATAGGTTAAACACATAGAAATAAATTATTTATTCAGGTTACTTTATTATTATAACTTATAAACCCCCGCAGAAAGTTTAGTCTTTTAAATTACTACATAGCATATTACTTAGAACACATACAGTAAGAGCATTTTAGATAGACCCAGCTATCTGGCAGCTATATGATAGCAAATGACAGAAGAAAATGCAGTGATGGAGTTATTTCTATGAGGGAGGCTATTTTAGAGGACTCAAAATTAGGCCTAAAGCTATTCATAATTTTAATCAATTGTCTAGAAATAAACACAAAATTACTGCTGAAAAAACCCTCTAGATAGCACATCTAAAATTTCTTCAGAGTTAAAGTGGTGAGGATAAAATATTTTAAGATTGTTAAGACGGGAAAATGCATAGGTATTTGTAAAGAAATAAAGACAGAAAGGATCACTAAATTTTTGGAGAAGTAGCTCTGGAGAAAATCCGCATCTGTAAAATATTTGTAGCTGTAACCTGTCATGTAAGTCTTAAACAGATCTCTGCTTTCCTCATGAAAACAAATCTGAAAATTGTCTCAATGATTAGCATCTTCCTACTTTCAGATCAAGTGGCAAAAATTATAGAAAGACATAATGACTTCCACGGGAAGGTGCACAAATTGAAATATATATGACAATAGTTTTTTTTAGGAAATAAATTGTCAGCTATTAAAAACCGGGTAGTAATGGCAGTTGTAACAGAATACTAATTAACATAGACTCCATTAATAAAGACTTTCATCTGAAAACAGGTATTTTCCAAGTAAAATATACTTAAATTAAAACAGTTTATGCTACTGGGCAGTACACAGAGAGGATGCAATCTGGTAGAGTATTATGTAGGAAATGAGCTAAGAAGTTCCACTGATTTTTTCTGGCCTTAGCTGACATACATACAGATAAACTGAGGAGATCTAGCTTACCTTATCTTCTCTTTTTTCTTTTTCTTTTTTTTTTTAAATCTTTTTGACACCATTGTGTTTTACTCACTTGTACAACAAGTGAGAGCAGAAGCCCAAGAGAGTCAAGGACTTCAGATGAATTTTGGAAAAATCATCTTGCAACCAATGTGGAAATACCACTGCCACTGGTCCAGAAAGAAAAATCTCCAGAGTCACTTGCCAGTGATGAAAATACTCAAACATTCTGGTTCCAAGTATTGTAAGATTATGCTGACATCCTACTAGTAGTCTTTTATTTGGAAGATTATGCAATGCTATTGGTGAAATTTAAAAAAAAATATGGAACATGGCATCTTCATGCCTGAGTACTAGAACCAGTCTTCTAACAGTTCATGAAGGAACTAAATGGTGATCTTAGAAAAGCCAAGCTTACTCAGAAAATTTCTGAAAGAGGGAAGTTGTAGTAGTGTGTTTGTTAAGTTTATTGTACAGCTCCTCCATTTTGTATTGTTCCCCCCTGTGTTTGCAAATGGTTCTGCCCTCCCCAGTTTTCCCGCCATTGGCATAAGTTGTCAGTTAAGTTATATAGTTCCTCCTCCCCTTTATTCCCTTATTTGTAGACTTTCTCTCCTCCCTGGGCCCAGTCAATCACCCCCCACTCCTCCCAACTTTCCAGAATCTTCTCCTCTCTGGGGGTTGTGGTTGGCTGTGGTCCCGGGGCCCCTCCTTTACTTTGTATTTATTGGTTTGCCCTTTATGTCAATTATGTTAAGTTCATCCCTCCACCCTTCCTGATTGGTTCAATGTAAACCCCTCCTTGGTACACCCATCCCCTTTATAACCTTGTTTCACCCCCATCTCTTGGTTTCTCCTTGGGGTTTTTTCTTCGGATCCTTTCCTGGAGCCTCTGTTTGGGTGTTATCTTGGATCGTTCATTAAACCAGACTTAACCCCATCGAGAGTCCAGCTCCTTCTTTCGCAGTTGCCTCGGCGGTGAGACCGGTCCGTAGTGCGAGCACAGCCCGAGGCCCTCAGACGCCAAGGGGTGCTCGCACTGAATTGCAGCAGGGTGTCGGCCTGCCCTCTGCTAGCCGGACACTGACCATCCCAGGCCAGATACACCCTCACTGCAGGAAGTTTTTCTTATACTGTGTAGTACATAACTAATATTCATTTTTCTTTCTTTAATTTGTAAAATAATGTGAAATTAAGGTGCTCAGGGCCTTTTTTTTTTCTCAGTGTTTTTCCCCTGTTATTGATTAGTTACCTTTTTAAACTGATTTTATCTAATTGAAGGAAATAATTATGCATTACGTTCTAAAGAAAGCAGAACCAGATACATTTTCCTCCCAAGTGCCCAGATAATCCTTGTCTTCATTCTGTTCTTTTAATGTTTTCCTGTTCTTATGTTCAGGGACTAGAACAAAAGTGTGTAAATGAGATTATGTAGTCACTTAGGACCCTGCTGTCTTCAACAGCTTTTGCATCAAGACTAGCCACTCAAAATTTACATGGTACCAAGGAAAATGATCAATAAATTAAAGGAAGACAGCTGAATAGATAATTTAGGTTCAGTAATGATAGAATATTCTTTGCATCTCAGAAAATAAAGGAGAAAAAAATTACACCCATCACAGAATCACAGTGTTTGATATTGGAAGGGACCATCTGGTCCCACCCTCAACTTTTCAGGATCTTGAAGGATGGAAACTCTACAACCTCTCTGGGCAACCTGTGCTTGATCACAGGGAAAAAGTGTTTCCTAATGTTCAGATGGCACCTGCTGTGTTTTAGTTTGTGCCCATTTTCTCTGGTCTTGTCATTTGCACAATTAAGAGAGCCTTGCTCCATCTTCCTCCTTTGTGTATTGACATACACTGACAAAATTCATCCTTAGCATTCCCTCCCTTTCACTGAATATTCTTGAGTCTTAAAGACTCTCTTCACAGGAAAGATGTTCTGGTCCAGTCCTTGTAACATTGTGGTCCTTTGTTAGAGTCTTTCCAGCACGTTCATATCTCTGCTGTGCTGGGGAGCTTTGAACTGAACACAGTACTCAAAGTGTGGCCACTCTGGTGCTCACTAGAGAGGAAGCATCGCCTTTCTCAACCTGCTGGCAATACTTTGTTTATTGCAGTCCAGGATGCCATTGCTCTATTTTTGCTGCAAGAAAACATTTCCAACTTTGTGTCCATCAGAACCCGTAGGCCCTTTTCTGCAAAGCTGCTTTTCAGCCTGTTGGACCTCAGGTTATATTGGTGCCTGGTGTTGCCCCTTACCAGGTGCAGGAGTTTGCACTTCCCTTTGTTAAATTACCTGAGGATCTGTCATCCTATTTCTCCAGCTACGCACAACAGAGAGTTACTCTGGCATGTCAGCCATACCTCCCAGTTTTGTATCTTAGCAAACCTCCTGAGCATGCACTCTATCTCATCACCCAGGTCATTAATTTTCAATAGGGTAGAACTCAATTCTTAGGGTACGCTATTGGCCTCCAACTAAATTTCTTTCAAGTGATCTTTGCTCTCTGGGTACAGATATTCAGCCTGTTTTCAGACTGTCTTCTCATCTCACCCACACAGACACAACCTCTCTGTGAGAACCTTATGAAAAACAGTGTCAAAAGCCTTACTCTTTAAAAATATTTATAGAACCTCCCTCATTGATTATATTTAAAGAAATGCCTAATCTTACAGGAAAAAAATTGTCTACTGGAGTTTGGAACACTTATGTGCCATAACTCTGATTTGCAAAGTGCAACCTTCCTTCTCCTTCAACACTAGGATTCCAGATAAAAATAATTCATTTTGTATTTACTGCATTTACATATATTTACATGCATGGCTAATACAATTATTTCAATTTCTTCTCTTTTGCCTCATTCATATGAAAAAACTACATCTCAGGATGCTGAAAGTTCATATCTATTCTTACTAAATCTAATTATTATAAATTGTGTGTTGGACTTGGTAAAAACTAAGAATCACTTTAAAACAATCAACTCTTGAGTCCTGTTCTACAACTACTTTCAGGATGCTTTTTCTTTCTAATTTTTGTTTGGAGCATTTACAGCTGTCTACAAACAACACAAGCAATGTCAGCCATATAGTTTGGAAAAGCTTGAGGCTTGGATGGAGAAAGTCTCCCATACCTAAAACCTGATGTACTAAAACCTGACTGGGAAAAACACTTTAAAAGATAGGTAATATCAGTAACAGAGACAGATCCATTTGTCCTTAGTTTAAGAAACTTTGAAATCTCCAGGTCTTCCAAGTTATTTCTGCTGTTTCCATATGATCATGTAAGAGTTACAGACAGGATGACTGTTCTGATTCACAGATTGCTTAAAGCCTCAGCTCATTTCTTTTTGATGGCAGCCTTGCAGTTTCATCCATGCCTTGGTCACTTCATGACTAAAGCCATATGTACAGAAGAAAAGGGCTACATCTTTCTGGTACCAGATGTAGTGCATCATTTGCTGAGCAGTGCTTTTTCTTTATGAAATCATATTAGGTGTGTGCTGTCATCCACATTAGCTGCTTCTGGATCTATCATATCAATATTACAGTTTGGGTTTAGGTGTGTAAGTGCTGGAGATCAACACATTCAAGAGTCTTTCCTGTCTTTCATCATCTGCTGCATCTCTGCAATTCTGAGATGAGACAAAGCTCACCTGAACTTCAGCAAATATAAGAAAAAGAAGTTGGTTTCTTTTTTGTTACCAATTCTCTGTTGCTGGTATTGTTTCCTGTCTTTATTTGTAACATCTGGAATCTGCCTCCTTTTTTTCAGTGCACACCATGAAATCAGCCATATTTTGAATATGCTTACTAAAACACAGCAATTAGTTAAAGTTTGACAACAATAATATAGAAATTATTGGATACTAATTATTTTTGCTATATTTCTGTGTTGTTATGATCCTTGATGTGACTGATGCTGGCAAAAATTCATTAATTTGCTACTGATGTGATTGTATCCAGATACTAGATGCTTGTTTTTCATTTTAGAGCTGAAAAATTCAGTTAAACAAATAGATGGATAAAGAATTAAGCATATAAACAGTTTCCACATACTGTAAAATATAGTAAAATACCAATTTAAAATTTATACTACAGCGTGTTCTTTTATGTTTAGCTTCATAATGACTAATTGCTTAATCCTTTTTGCTGCTCCAATAATTTTTCTGATTTCATTGTAAATTCAACATTAACATATCATATCTATAATAATGTCACAGTTCTATTTAAGGTCTTTTCTTCTAAATTTACCACATCTAAGATATTGTCTAGAATGAGTAGAAACTGATTGTCATTTGCATTACTTTTCTTTCTGAAGGAATTGGCAGAAACAAAATATACATCTTTTACTTCAAATTATTTCAATCATCAGCTGTGAAATTAGTGGTTTTTATCAATCTATTATCTTGCATAACTTTTCTTTTGGAAGCAAATAAAACCCCATTTAAAACAACTCTTTACACACCAAAATATGTTTCTATAATTAAAGCTAAGGGAAGAAAGATATTCCCATAAGCACCTTTATTTCACTGACTTGGATCAAATGAACACTGTTTAGGAAATAATCTGCAGCTCAAGTAAATAATAGTTATGTTCTCAGTATTATGATATATTTCTATTACTGTGGTATCTTGAATCTTAGGCAGAATCAAAGTGGAGTTTACTTAAATTTTGTAAAAATTCTTGATAACAAAAAGACTTTAGAAAATTTTCATGTCTCAGAAAACAGGTAAATGTACGAGACTGGAATTTCATAATACAGCACTTTTTATTTTTGATTTATAAGCTGCTGTCTGTAATCCTGTAAAACTGCCATGACTTTCAAACAGGGACTTCACTGAGTTAAAAGCCACCATAATTTTAATCCTTCAGGTTTAATCAACTTGTCTTTCACTTGTAGAGAGTACTTAGTCTGAAACCAAATTTTGTTCTATAAATTCATTAGATTCTGTTTTCTGGTTTTACAGTATTAGAAGAATATGAGGAAAGTGTGAGTACCTTGAACAGTTTGTCCACAGGTCATGAGAGGCACACTATAAGTAAAGGAAGTTTCGTTCTCTTCCTATGTCTCACATCACATAGATACACCTCACAATGACATTAGGAGACTCTCCTCTTTCATCATATTTGCAATAGGAAGAGATGCTAAAGGAACTAAAATTGTAAAGAATACAGACGGTCAAGAAGTTTTGGCATTTTCAAATAATAACTTCAAGGATTCAGGTCACAGCAAAACATCACCATTGTGTGTCACCAAACAATTGCAAGAAGAGGCTGTACTTTTTGAAGACAGGAAGAAAAGAAGAAAAGTCTAAGGGTTTATTTGAAATGCCACAAGGTAATTGCTGGTATTTTTCAGGAAGCACTGCAAGATAAAGATAGACCATAAATGATAAATTTAAGAGATATTTTCAAAAAGTCACTAGTTAAATTTTCAGTCCTTGTGGACACAATGGGATTTTAGGTTAAAAATTTTTGAGAGCCTTTTTTGTTCTGGGTTTCCCATTACAGACAAAAAACATCTTTAGATGGCAATTCCTGGCAGTCCTCTGTTTGTCTATTTTTTAAAACTTTAGGAAAAAATTCAACACAAGATCATAATGCAAAGCTAAATTTTATCCTTATTAGTGGATGTTCACTCTTCATAATGATGATGATCAAGTAATACCTTTGTTTGTCTGCTGCTTGCAGGGTGACTACAGAAAATCAGTCAAACCAGATAAGAAAGATCCACACATCCATTCCTCCCTCCATTGTTTGTGCACTCTGCATTCTTCAGGCATAACAAAAAGATCAATATGTTCGTCACATTTTAGTTTCTGCCTGCTATTCCCAGGCATTTTCTCCAGGGCCCTATGTTGCATCTTCCCCTATTGTTTTATTGAATTTATAATATTTTTTTATTTGCTTTCTATTACAGCACAGATAATAAAAATGCATAGCATGATACTGGGCATATATAAAGAGCACAAACACTGAGTGAGAATACCAAGTGGTTTTTTGCCTCAGAAGAAGGAATGGATGATGGGAAATATGATCTATAAACTCTCATGAGGCAGTGAGTAAACAGGAATTGCAGTTAGGGTTCAGTGCTAGATATTGATAGTTCTCTCAGGCTTTGTTTCTTCATGAAATCAGTGAATGAAATTCATTAAGTATTTTTAGTTTCTGCTGTGTGCTTGGTTGCCATGTCCCAGTAGGTATCCTATTATATCTAGGGATAGGGAATGCTCTCCACTGAAGTTGTAAGAATTGCCATCATCACAAGATACAGCAAACCCAGAGAGACCAGGAATCACAACTATCTCTGGAGTTTAGGAACCTGACTTTGCTCTCTTGGGGTCCAGAGTCTGGGTGCATCAACCTGTAAGGAAAAAAAGGAAAACTGTCTAAAGAAGGAAGAAACAATCTGCTGTACCATTCCTTTTACAAATCTCTGGTAGCTGTATCATTCAAGCAGAGACTGGAAATTTTTTGCTAATTTCATTCTCATATTGAGCAGTTTCAAATTTTATGTCTTGAATTAAGAAACTTGGTGTAAGAAACTCAAAGTTGAAATACCTTTCACCTTGAAATTTTTAATGGAAATTATTTTTGGCTATGAAGGCTTTAATGAGCAGGCTAACATGTAAGATGTGATGGTGATTGCTCTTCTTCAAAAAGAGAGCACATCACATTTCATGATGGATGTAGAAACACCAGAATGTTAAATCAGCTTATAGTTGTCACAATGGTTTCTCAGGTATTTGAGAAATATCATGTCTTCTAACTCCCAAACGCACTTTGTATTTAATGCTACACTTAAAACTCATGAACAGTCCCAGAAGCAGAAAACAGGTCTCCTCTCTTCTGGCATATGTAATTAGCCCATTTCTTCTCTTTCCCATTTTATACCTTGACACCTAGGAAATAGGAAACAGATTTAAATCCTGTCAGATATAAGAGGAAATCAAACATGGATCATCCATTCTTGGCCAAATGTCCCCAGTATGAGTCTGTTACTGGAAATGGCAGGTGAAACAACCATCACTGTTTCCGTTATGGCAGAGCAATTTTTTCTCCATATTATGCCATGTTTTTAAACTGTAATAATTCTTGTTCTGTTAAACTCAGATTCTTGTGTTTGGAAATAAGGTGCTAAGAACTGCTAGGACTTAGCTGTTTAGGTCCCTCTCTTCTAGATTGCAATTCATTTCTTTCTCAGGCTGCTGATCTTTAAAATCACTTATTCATTAGCTGTCATCCAGGGAGCTTGGGCAGGGCATGTCTGTGTGTTTATTTTAATTTTGGAGGTATCTGTTATCTAGTAGACCAAAGTACAAAACGTGACATAATTTGTGTACCACTAAAACCTGCTAGCATATTTTATTCTGTTTGGAGTTAAAACTTCCAAGTAAATAGTTTCAGGTTATTGTTTCAATGTAGAATATAACATTCTGATCCCACAGTCACTGATACCTATCTAATTCTTCCTCTTGATGACAATAAGCCATGATTTAGACCATTGCTAAATAATGAGAATTATTATTTCAATTATGTTATGATTTAATAAAAAATTAGTAAAAATTGGAAGTTTTTTTCCATTTTTATTTTCATTAGTTGTAATTATCTTGATCAAATGGCTTCACTGTCCTAATAATCAGTAAAATCCACTGCACAGAGTCTCTTGGGACAAACAGGAGCAAATGTCAAATGTCTCATATGGGTGCTCTACACAACATTTACTGCCATGAAGGGTGTTTGAAGTTTCTATTTGCTTGTTTTAAAATTCTGACACAGAACAAGTCCATTGTATTGAAGAACTATTCTCTCTTCTTTTGAGGAATGAAGGAAAAGCATACAAATTTTAGGTCATTGTCCTGCAGAACACCCTTGAGGCCACTTAAGCTGATCATTTGCAAGGGGCAGGAGCTCAATGCCTCTCAAGAAACAGATGTGCATTGCCAAAAGAGGACTGCAAAAAATAAATTAATAGGTTTTCCTCCTGGTTTAGAAAATATTGTTGGATATTCTCACTGGCATGCTCAAATCCTTGATATATGTGCATAGAATTGGTATTTATATTATTTTTGTGGCTTTTATTTTGATTAAATTCAAAACATAAGAACCATCCATGTAGAAACTTTAATCTGAAAGAGAAACACTTTGAGATAGAGCCCCTTCAGATAGCAGTCTTAAAAAAGCGGCATCAGAATAAGTTTGTAATTATATGGATTGCTTCGAAGTAAAGCTGAATGTACTATGAAGCAGGAAAATAAATTAAAATACAGAAAATCTTTAGGAGAGGAAACATACATGCAACTGGGGAGTCCTGAAATAAAAATAATCTTTAATGGCTTGTAGTTCTGTATCTGACAGTTGGATGTGTTGCTGAAGATTCTAGCTCATGAAGGACTAAAAATAACAGTATTTGCTAGTTACTGCTTGAATATTAGGATGAGGAAGAAGGTAGTAAGGGAAATACAAAGATTTAAGCTACACCTGAGAATCAATAATAAATGGACTGTTTTGTTTAACCTGCTTCCGTTCTACTTCTTTCAATTGTTATTATCTTTTTGTCTTTATAATTTTAAAAAAACCAAAACAGACTGTACCCTTTTTCAGGGCACATCATATTACAAGTCCCACCACCTTCAGAACACACCACCAAACTAGAACTGTCTGATGTATATTTTGGCATAGCTTTGCTGTCAGAATTAGCTACAACACTATCAGCAAGCTCATTAATATTTATCCTGCATCTATATGAAATATTTTTTTCTCTAGCAATAATGGGCAATTATCTTGCATTATCAAGCTAATACAAGATTTTATGTCATTGTGAATATAAGAACAACATTTCTGTGGCTGTATTCTAGCATAGGCCTTTCTAAAATAACAATCAGTTGAATGTACTGTTATAGGATAAACAGTGTTTCTTACATGTGCAAGCTAATCAGGGTATTTCTAAATTCACAAGACCACAGAACCTTTGGACAGCTCTAATCTAAATTCCTGCTTGAAGCTGGATCAGCTATGGGGTTAGACCAGGCTGGTCAGGTTTTGAATCTCAAAAGTCTCTAGCTACAGAGACTGTAGAGTCTCTGGGCTGTTAACAGACTCTCCACAGCTGGCTTTTCGTATGGTGAAAATGGCTTTCCTTACATCAAGCCCTGACAGCCCATGTTGACCTTGTTCTCTCTCACAGCTTTGATGTCTTGTCCAGCATTCAGCCAGCCATGCCCCAACTGGTATCAGTTGCTCCACTTTCCCAGGCAAAGGAGTTTTACATTTGCCATTTACTGAATTTCCAGAAATTCCTGCTGGCCCATTCCTCCAGTCTGGCTAGGTCCCTTTGGATGGCAGCTCTGCCATTGAGCACAGCCAGTTCCCTCAGATTTGGCAGCTTAACAAGAGGGGGACTCTGCGTTTCTTTGGAGCTATTGGAGAAGATCTTAACGGGGCAGGTCACAGGACAAAGTCTTCTATTGTCTGATTTTCTACCAAGCTCCAGACAGAATATAGCTGATTAATCATGAACCTCTGCAGGTTATTTTGTTCCTTCATTTAGAGTCCACCCTTCCAGACTCTAACATCCTAACTCGGGTACAAGAAGGAGGAGGAGGAGGAGGAGGTTATTCCTGCCTTGAAGATCTTCCTCAGGGAAGTGAGCTTTTAGAGCCACCAGGGCAGATCAGAAAAGAGTCACAGCAGAGAAGTGGTCAGCATGAGGAACTGCTAACAGCAGCAGGCAACAGGTATATTAGCCAGGAGGCAAGAAATTTTATGAGCATAAGATTGGGAATGAAGTGAAGGGAGTCTGATAGTGTGCTAATGCGTACAGGTGAAATATGGCTCAGAGAATAAATTAAATTTTGTTTGGTGTGAAGCTGTACAACTATCATTTTTATTATAAAACAACAACAATGTGTAAAAATCACCAACATAGATTTTAATTTTGAGATCGATAGGAACTTAGTTTCAAAGAAGTGGAATATAAACAATTAGATTCAAATGGATTGCTGTGATTTATATGCTTAATTAAAGGTTTGTAAATATTAATAAGTTTGACAAGTTGCTATTTTTTACCAAAAATCAGAAACATTTGGGCAAATTCAAAAGAACCCAAAGTTGTAGTCTGTATGCCAACCCAGCTGTTGAAGTTTTTAAAAACATGAAAGAGGTAGCTACAGTTCTTTGGAAATAAAAGCTGGGGTTTTTTGTTCTTCATTGAACAAATCACAAAATGTAGTACATGAGTCATTTATTTCCAGCCAAATTAAAGCACAAAATTAGTCATGAAGTATTCTTGACCTATATGACTTTGTTAAACAAATTATTTGAATTGTCAAGAAAGTTTATGTTACATTTTTTATTTTGACAATGCATCATATGAAGTGGTTATTATCAAAGCCATTGACTTCCCTCAGCATATTTATTAGCAAATCCCTGCATTTACAGAGCTTCTTTGCTGGCTGCTTAACAGAAGACATGAAGGTATGTGTATTTTTTATGAAATTGTTACTGAGGAAGATCAGACAAACAGGACCATTCCACTGAAGAATGGGATAATGCTCCTTTCATCTGAATGACAATTTGGTGCTGGTTTTTAACAGGGTTTTTGATTGTTATGAGAAAACAACTTAGTGGCATCAGGGTTATATAAGGGGATACAGAGTGTGAAGAAAACATGCAGTTTCTAGCCAAATTGAAGGGTTTGCCACTTTATGTCATATAGGAGCGATATTTGTTCCCCTCTAATCTTCATCTCTTTCTTCCATTACTGCCATCTCCATGTGCTTTGGATCATTCCCCATGCTGTTATTACTGCTGATAGAAACACAGGGATAAAGGTCATAAACCCAAAAAGCTTCAGAGCATTTAGTAATAGCTCATATTTATACCATTGTAAATAGAATAATGTCTTGAGTTTCTTGCTGTCAACAACATAACAACCATGATGATAAAATACATATCTGCAAAGGCTTCTAAATATCCAGCTCTACAGAAGTGAGAGGTGGCTGAATCTACCAAGAGTTGTGAATATGCACAACAGAGCCAAAGAAGGGCCAAGAAAGAATGTAGAGGGTTGGCATACCAAGTATGGTAAATAATTATGTTCTAAAACCAGGTTTTTAAAAGAAGTAAGCCGTGGAGCCTGACAGCTTTCTATATAATCAGAGCAAGAATCTGTATTTTACAAGTTTGGTTATAGCAAGTGCTATATTAAATTTGCAATAATAGGACTTTACTGAAAGCATATAACATGCTCTTTATATAAAGCATATAAAATGCTCTTATATATATAAACATGGAACAGCAAAAGTAATGCCTGCTTGCATATAACCATCTACTCTGGGGGCCAGAATATAGATTTAGGTACAACAATGAATGTTCTTCAGGAGTGCTTAAAAATATAACAGTGTAGTTTCCACCAAGCAAGGGAGTGTGATATAGGTTTATATTAAACCCAGAAAAACAAAGTGAAGTTTTTCTTAAGCAATTGGCAGAGTTGTGTATTTTGTAGTTGTCAGCTAACCTGACACCCAGCTGCAAAAGAAGAGATATACACCAAACAAGTTGTTGAATGTACTTTTGGCCACTGTTGGTGGAGATAAACATCGAAGAGAAAAATTCTCCAGGCTTCTTTTCCCTTTCAAACTGTATGATGCTGAGATGGAGCAAATCATAAGATAGCAAAACAAAATTTTTTTACCATAAAAATGTGCAAAGTAAAACCAATCAATTTCAGGAAAGAAGACCTTAGTAAACTCAGAGAATTGTTCGACTGCATATCCTGCGAGGCTAGTCTGAGTAGAAAAGATATTTTAAAAATCTGGCAGTTCTTTAAAAAAGGACTTAAAAGGCTCAAGTTCAAGCTATTCCCCTGAAGAGGAAAGACAGAAAATATTGTAAGAGACCTACTTGTCTAAATGAAGAACATTCATAGATTTAAAATGAAATAAGCAAAAAGGAAGTGGAAACTAGGCCAGACTAATGAGAATGAACATGAAAGTATAGCATGAACATATAGGAACAAATTGAGAACCATAGGGAGGGAAAAAAAGGAAAAGGAGCAGCAATTAGCAAAGGACAAAAAGAATGTCAAGTAAAAGACAAGAGTAAAAACAAAGAAAAAGGTCACTCTGCTGCTGCTAGAAAGGCTAATACCTTTACTGCTCCTCTGCACCAATTTTCAAATCATAGCTCTGCTGCAACTAGGAGCCCTAATAACCACTAGTGGCAGACATAAGAAAATAAGGAGGTGGGTGACAAGTTATATGGATTTGTCATGAATGGATTGTGTCAACCAAAACATAATTTCTCTCTAGTAGAGAGTAGCAGGCCTTGTGAATAGAAAAGAAAAAGTAGATTACATATATCCTGACCTGAGCAAGGCTTTGACAGACATTCTCATAAGCAGCCTTGGGAGACATAATCTAGATGAAAATAATACAGACTAGAGACAATATTAATGTTTTGATGTCAGAATGAAGGCTGTGTCAAGTAGGGCTTTCCAGAGTTCTTTCCTAGGTCTAACATGATTCAGTGTTTTCATATACTTCTTAAATTTGCTGTTCAGTGGGGACAAATAAAGAATACTAAAATCATGCAAAGATACACTGCTGCACAGACACAAGTCACAGTTCTGACACAAAAAAAAAGAATAAATATTATCCTATGCTTTGAGTTGAACACAGGATTGCAAAATCATGCTGTTGTGCACAGAAAAAAAAAATCATACTTACATGAATAAAATAGGATACAAAACCCATTAAACAGCCTAATCCTCTACTAGGTACCAGCAACACATCATTTGAAGTGGTGTACTGTTTTGGTCATTGTATTTCTAGAAAGACAGGATGTAACATAATAGTTTTCAGATAGAAAACAGGATTCAGTAAGGAAGGAAGCTATCCCATATCAAACAGCACAAAAAATAAAGCAGTGTGGAAGACTGCATGGGAGCAGCATGGAGAGATTTTCCCAGTGACAAAAACTGAAGCTGAGTTTAACTGAAGCCAGCTACAGCTACAATACAAAGTGAGTTATCTTCATCACTACAGCTCATGTAAATCTGGGTTACCATGTGTGCCTTTATGTGTCTGTTTATATATATACATACATACATTGATGGTTTGTAGATAGATAGATAGGTAGATAAATATTCCTGCCTTGAATCAAGGATAAGGATCTCTGATTCATTGCTGGTTAAAAATTAAAAGAAAACATACAAATTAACTTGAGTAATTTTAAAAGTATTAGTTTATTTTCATGAAACTCATACAATCTTTTTATTTTGCTTGGATATCAACCATGTTCATTCAGAAGTAAAAGTTTAGTTTACATAATGAAAGAGTTTGTCAAAATCATGGACATTTGGATTATATAGCACTGGAGATTTCTAAACACATTTTCAACAAAAATGGTAGCTAGATACATGTTACATGATAAATTCTGGTTTAAGCATGATATATTTCTGGTTTTTCATAAAAGAGCTGCTTTCCTGAGCTCTTCATGAATACATGTGATTATTCAAATTATAATATAAAGTATTACATTTATTCAAAAAATCTAGTGAGCTATATGTACAAACAACATATACTACAAAACATTGACAAATAAAAATAGAAAGTTAAGTGAATAAAAAGGGCAAAGTTATCAACACATTTTAAACCACTAATTTGCAAGAAAAAATTAGTTTCTTGACTTTTATGTCAATCAGAAGACATAAAAATTATCAAAGAGACAGAGAGAAATATGGATACATTGACAAAAGCTGTGCCGCAAATGAAATTGCCATTGAGGGCAGAATTCTGAAAATTAACATCAAACACTTTGGTCAGAATCCTGTAATCTTATAGTCAAACATAGCAGAGATGTATTGCTAACCTATAGAGACAGGAAATTCTGCAGATTTTGTATGATGGCATTTTAACCTCTTTGATGCTCTTTACAAAATATTTTTATCAGAGAATATTCATTTGAAATATGTCATAGAAAAAGAAGCTTAATGAATATTCATGGCATGCAGTTTGTATTAGGGCAAATGTCCAAAACAGAATTGTTCTTTTTGCCATTTTAAATGCCCTTTAAGCTTGAAAAACATCCAGTTATAGAATAAAAACAGTCTTGTGTCTTAGCATTAGCAACAAATTGGGGATGCAGAATATGCAAAATGGTTTTTGGAAATTGTTCCCAAGTACTCTGTATGCTGAAAGAGATTTGTATTTCTGTAATTATTCAAGTTATCACTGAGTAATTTAGAATGCTGAAACTGTCCATGAAAACAACTGGACTCAAACACACAGCCATTTTGCAAATATGGTGATGTAAGGTTTTAGCACTGCGCTTTTGCTTGTTGCTGTCCTTTGGAGGTTATATCCACTGCAGCTGAAAACAGTGAAAAAGAACAAGAGAGCAAGTCCTGGTGTCAATTACAGACGAGGAAAATTTGAATATGGCTGATCTAAATTCTGCCAAAATCTGATTCTGACAAAGTAAATAAAGAGAAAAGAAGATCATAACAAATACAAAAGCGTTTAGTAGATCTGTGTTTAATTCTTTTGAGATCTTTCATAAATTGCATTTGATTAAGCACAATTAATATGTTCTTTTGAAAATGGTATTTGAAAGAAAGAACCTACTTAAGTCTAGTTGAAGTCCAATTGTTCCTGTAAGGAAAGAGATAAAACAAGCAAATAACACAGAAGGGAGGATTCTGAGAAGTGATGAACCTTACATACCTAGAGCTAGACTAAATGCCAGAACAACAAAAGCATTTTTTGTCACTGATGTGACTTTAAGAGCAGTATATCCTTCCTAAAGCACTGTCAGTGCTGACACTGGCTAGGATCACAAGCTAAAAAATAACCTAAGAAAGATGCAGGAAACAAATGAAAGAAATAAAAATTATCAAACACCAATTTATCAACTTTATCAGCAAGTATGATAGTCAGTAATAGACATTGCTAGGCTAAAACAAAATATTGCTGCAAAATCAACACACAATATAAAAACTATGATCATAATTACAAATTAGAAAAAATGTCAACTTAATTAGCCCCATAAAATTGATAAATCAAGAGAGATTTTTTCTGTCTTGTTTCTAAGCAGCAAGCCCAGTATTTCTGCTACTTTTTTTAAAATTTTATTTTGTTTTTCTTGAAGGATGACATAATAGGGGAATTCAGAATTGCTTGATCTCAGAAACAACTTCAGAAAACTACGTCAATGTGCATTCTTTTCCAAATATTTATACCATTGCAACATTAACAAAATCCATGACATAATAGGAATCTACTCAAGTGGAAGTTGTTCTAACAAGGAAAAGAGGTAGTTCTCTGAAAGATTTTCTTTAGTTTGCTACAACTTCAAATTTTATGGCTTTTCATATTCAATATACAGAACTAAGGTTCTCTTTTAGAATGTATAATTAATCTTTAATTACTGATGTGTAGAAAATAGTGCAAATGTATGGGATTCTCCTTATTTAAAAATTAATCATTTCCCAGAAAACTTATGTGATTCATATAATATTAGGATGAGTTATTACTCAAAAATTCCTTTATATATTAACTTACAACAATCATAAAGCACGTACACAAAATGGGTGGTACACTCAGCCATCCCCCAAATGCTAACATTGTCTTTTGCATATGAGACACATAGTGAGAAATAGTATGGTTTTGTATATCCATGCACATGTGGATATGCCAGTATTTATCCCACAAATATGTCCTGATTGTCCTGCATGTGCTGTGTGATAGCACTCATGATCATGTGCTCCATAACTTTGCCTAGAACCAAGGTCAGTCTGACAGAACTGCAGTTCTTGGGATCATCCTTCCAATCCTTCTTGTGGGTGTTATACTTGCCAATTTCCAGTCTTCTGGAACTTTTCCAGTTAATGAGGACTGCTGATAGATGACATAGATAGAACATTCAAGGCCTCATAGGCTAGAAACTGAAAGTAATTGCAGCAATAAAATCAAGGGTTATCCTGTTGCTTTGTAATTAAACTTTTAAGTCCAGATACAAAAACACTATTTTTACTTTTTTGTAATTCAGAAAGCCATCTGTTAGGTCTTTCAAAATTCCATGATTTTTACAATAGGCTTCTTAAACAATTGTTTTAAATAGAAGCCTTTTAATTGCCACCTGAAAATGGGAAATATAATCACAATCTTTAATAAGTGTCCTTATGTTATCCTATAATGTGTACTCCTCTCTGTAAAAGTATCAAGTTTGAATTTCCTCAATCAGAAATACTTTGAGAAGTGTATTTTAAAATATTTTAAAATTTAATCCTAATTCCACTTTATGTGTCCAGGTGCCAGAACCAAAAGGAAGCCTCAGGTTTCTGCAAAACTTGGAAGTTCTTTACTGCTGTAGCTGAAGTCCAAGGATAACAAGTAAGTTAACTAAAAAACATCCAATTTCTTTCTACCTTTTGCCTTCAGGCTTCTTTTTAGCACTATTCATTGTAGTAAGGGAACACTGATCCACTGTTATGACAGATGCAAACTTTAGTCCAGTAAAATTTTCAGTGCATATATTAGAATCCTGCCAAATTCAGGCAAGCACACAGGCAGATATTCACTAACTTGAGACTTTTTTTGCATGTTCATTATGTTCATTTCACTGCAGATTTCAGCAGTGCAATGCTACTGCAAATCAGACACTCTATTTTGAAGCTGATATCTGCACAGACTTTCCACAGCATAACTGTAGTTGTAGTCAGACAATTCAAACTAAATGTCTTTCATTTGTATAACATAGATGGAGAGAAAAAAAAATAAGAAAATACTACCTATATTACTCCATATAATTTAGTTTAGCTAAGGCAGCAATATTGCCACTACATCAATAATTCTTATACTCTGTAACCTTTAAACTCTGTAACCTTGGCTGCCATCATTGCTGCTAAAGGACACAGATAAAAGAACAATATTCTAACTGTATAAAATTCAAATAGATGCAAGAATAGCAATGCTTCAGTAATGTCTCCAATCACAAATATTAGGAACTAATAAGCAATAATGGCAATAGGCTGTAAAATCTTACTGCATTGTGTTTCCTTGTAGAAGACTGTTACGCAATACGCATAAAGCAATTTAGTATGACATGAAAGCTAGATTATGAAGCATTGATTTTTTCAGCCTTAAGACATCAGCCAAAAACTGCATAATCATGCAGAGATAGTATTTAGAAGACTTATTTATGCATAATTATGGTCATCTCAGATCAGTGACTCTGCAGTGGGCTTGGATATCCTGATGCTTCAATGTACTAAAAAAACACAGTTTCATATTAAGAAATGGAAATTATGTAGAATTCTAATGCCTTTGAAATCTCTACAATCCATATCAAAAGCAATAATTTTGAAGAGATCATAGGTCAGATTTAAATTTCAAATTAAGTAATGATTAAAAAAATTTTTTTTCTAATACAGTAAACAAAATTACACATTGTGAGGTGAAGACCAAGGTTCAAGTCATGGCCCTTATTGTTCATACTACTTCAGTAATGGTAAGGGGCCACACCTCTCTGAAATCCACAAAAGTGGGAGCTGGCTGTGAACCAATGTAAAAGGTTTAGTAGTCCTCTGCTTGACACCCCTACCTGTTACTCACCTAAGCTGTTTTTTATTGAGTCAGTGCTCGACAGCAGCTTGAAAATTAAAATCCATTTTATAGGATTTCTCAGAGTTGTTTGTTTCTTAATATTTTAGAGCTTGCAGCAACACTGTTGGAGGGAGCCCTGTGCATAGTGTTGAGATAGAGATTTTTCAAGCTTGGAAAACACTGAAGAAAAGCACCAGTCTAAGCAAAAGCAGAATTGCCCTCAATATCACTTGTGAAACTCCAACATAGCTGTTTAGCACTTATAATTAAGGCTTCTTCATGGCACAAAAAGGAGGGCAGCAAGATTAGATTTTCCTACCAGAGCTGAAAGAAGTTGGTCTCCTGGAAAACCTAATAAGAAAAACTGTGAAAAAGAAGCATCATGGGAAAAGAGAATATGCAGTGAGAGTGACACTATCAGAAAATCAAATGGATACAACCTTTCAGACCAATTTTTTTCATCTACATGAATGACCTAAAATCTCCACACAAAAGTCTTCTGCCCTCTTCCCCATTCCACTCATGGCCTTTCCACTTCACATGGGAAATTAGAATTCTTTGGCAACTTTGAACTATCCTTAAGGAATAACTTGGAACCCCTGTACTGGTTTCCCACAGCCTTAGGAGTGAGCTGGATCCAGTTTCCTTCTTGAGACTGAGACACCTCTTATGAAGAATCTTGCTGTGAGTGTGAACACATTTGAAAAGCAACAGGTGTGGTTTCTGTGTGGAAAGTGAGTCTGAACTTGAAGGATAATAATTTTTAGTAGTTGCCCATGTGTTTTTTTTACCCAATTTCATGTTACCTGCAAAGAAACTTTTTAATTTTCATCCTGAGTGGGAAACCTTTTGGGGCATGACTCAGCCTCTTTCAGGCATGCACTTTAGCATGAGATAAACTGCCTCCTCAAGGTGTCTATTGCTCTTTATTGACAGTAATGCGAGTCCCAGGGGTAATAACTGCAGATGAGATATACTCTCACTGTAGTTTAGTTAAATTAATCCTACCTGAAATGCACCCACACCTTTTTCATCATGAATATAACTCAGTTTAATGCCCATGCCCAAGGACAATAACAGCCAATGTTCATTTAATTCCCATACTGTATTTAGTATGCCACTCATTCAATAGAGGCCTTTTTTTGCTTGCTGCAGGTAGATAAGTGAAACTACAGATTCTTAATTAAATTATGTCATCTCCAAGGGCACTTGGCCCTTTCATCCAAGGCAGTTCAAAACACTTCATGGCTCAGTTATCTGTAAGGAAAGGCCAAACAAAAAGCAATCTCTGTAGCAGTGAGGTTAAATGTCTCTGTTCTAGGTAAAATCTTACCTATGAAAGATCTCTTAAAGACAAATCTCACTGAACAGCAGCATGGAATTCCATTACTGTCATGAGCTGATCCTTTTCCACCTACTTGCTACTCACTGTTGCTCCTCCTGCAGCTGGTAAGATATGCAGAGGGTGAGATATTGCTGCTCAGCTCAGCAGAATTTACAATGCACACTGTATCATCCATTTTGCTGCTCCTTGACAGGTGACAGAGATGTGCAACCTAGTAAAGGGAATTTAAACTCAATTTTCCATATGTTTCTCATTTGCACTTCACTGATGGAACTCCAAATCAACTTGATGGTTGTCGTTATCGTTTGTAGCATTCTTAATTAAAAGTATAAAGCGGAATTTAATTCATACTATGTTTTCATTGTTGGGAGGGAATGTTCTTTCCAGATGATTACTGCATTGAAAAAACAAACTTCTATGCATAACATTTAAGAATTAAGCATACCAAAATACAGAAGAATTGGTAACATGTCACTTCTAGTATGTGGAAGTGTTTAAGTTCAAGCCAGGCACTTTTTAAAGGTATTTTACTGTCACTTGCAACATCTTCATTGTGCCCTATAAATTCCAGCATGTCCTGCAGATGAAAATCTGGCAAGGACCTCTGCCTCTAACATGGCCAGATAAAAGCCCAAGTCATTCTGAAGCCATGTGTGTCCTCCAGTAAATTTGATACTATCTCATTACTACATAAAGGACACAATCTGTCAGCTGACAGGGCATAGTCTCAGGACTTGTTTGGGCTTGTCCTGGCATATATTTTATCTTGGTTTAGTTTTCAAAAGGCGCATGCAGC